>NW_005054328.1:1016723-1023700 GCF_000277835.1 Geospiza fortis | reverse complement strand
GGGAGCCGCGGGGCGTTCCCGGGGCCGGCCCGGGTGGGCGGCCCGGCGGCGGCACACATCTGTCCACGCAGGGATACCTAGGGGTGTGTCACCTCCCCTCTGCCATCGCTCCACATCCTGCGGCTGATGCAGCTGCGAAACGGATGGGGTTCTCAGAACCCAGCACCATACAAAAGCAGCATCGAGAGCAATGTTTTCTGCCTGCACTCCGAGCAGAGCAGCAGCCCGTTGTGGAGAGCTGCTCGGTTATCGGCTCGGAGAGACCCGGAGAGCCCGCAGAGGCGCGCTGGCCTGGGGCTCGGGATTGGAGGCGAGTCGGGAGCGGTCTGGGTCTGAACAGGGAGAAGGATGCTGGCAAAAATTCAAGGACGCTCGCAGCTGCTTAAATGTGAACCGATTGGTAATGCAGCTCTGTGCCCCATATTTGCAAAATAAGGTCGTACCTACTTATAAATCTTAACCAACCTTCAGAGTTCAAAAAGTGCACTGAAGTAGCTTGGGTAATAGAATCTTTTCTGTTCCTTTAGCTGGTTAATTTTAACTGTGTAGACTAGACATATCTAATGTTTGATTTGTGCAAATTCTTTCATTGCAGGACAAGTCTAATACATTTAGAAATTATACCCAATTCTTGATGCGTGCCTCTCCAGAAGTGCTGGAGTGGCATCCTCTTCATTGTGGTACACAGCCAAATGCAGTCAGCTATAGTCCTAAACAGAAGCATCACACTATGTTCTGATGAAAATCAGATATGAACAGTAATGTGCATAAACACTGTGCTTTAATTGTATGCCAGGCAGGCATGCAGTCTTCTCACATCTTTTACATTTGCTTTTCTAGGTTTCCATATTCAGCTGATTCTTTTTGGAGCACCAGTCTTTGTGGTGACAGAAGAGAGGGTGTCACCTCTGTAGACCAGGAAAGGGGTGATAGTACAACAACCAACTCATGCTTGCGAAGTCAGTCTTGGCAGCTCCTCACCTGCAAAAGGTGCGTGATGAGGCAAAGCTCAGGAGATGTTTGCTGTTGGTTTTAGTAACTCCTTATTACATATGAGAAACAGCCAGGGAAGATGAACAGTCACTGTCACTCCTTTTCTTGGAGATTGGGAAAAAGTGCTTACAAGTAGCACTTCATCCCAAGAACCCTAGCCTCGGATGGCAAAGCAGACATGGTACACATATCTGCATTCCATGGGACTGAGCCAAACTGACACTCCACCATACCTATCAATACTAATCAGCTCTCTCAGTCTCCAAAACAAGCTGGTCACATCCCAACTTCCTATCAGGTATGGTCCATGCTAACCCCCAAACTGCACCAGAAATTGTTCAAGAAAACACCACAGCCAGGGCAAAACCATGCCAAGGTCAACTTGAGGGTAGAGACAATCAATTTGCAGACCCAAGAACATTTGTTGGCACTGTTTAATTCATTAGTGTGAATGTAGGCCAAAAGTTCATTAGTGAAAATGCTTGCAAATGTCACAGGTTCTGCCCAGTTGTGCAACAATATTGTAAAATCCCATCTTCCCCCTTTTGCTCCTAGGGGCTTCCTAGTTTAAGATACTTTGGTATATGTATTTAATGTCTTCTTCTTCAAACATGCCAACAAAGGAATTCTACAGCAGAAAGTAAGAGAATAAATGGATTGCCATATTAGGGATTGTCCTAAATAGATTTAGAACATATAAGAAATGGAGGAACAGAAATGGTTACATTCCATTCTATAACAATATACAAGCTCCATTTCTTATAGATGTATCCATGCACTCAGAGATGTTTACATCATTTCATTTCCAAACAGGATATACTACACTGTAAGTAACACGTAGAAGATTTTCATAGTTAAACATTTAGAAATCAAGTGTGGTATGTAAGGATTCGGTAAGTTCCCAGTTAGCAGAAAACTTAAACACATTTATGTTTAGGAATGAAAATATGCCCATTCAGACATAATTTCAAGAGTCGTGTCTTACCAGCATCTAAACAAGTCTTGATTTTCAAAAGTGCTCTGCAGCTGCTAATTTTCATTGCAATATACCTCTGGTTTCCCCAAAACACCACTTCAAATCCTACATTTTTTTATCAAATGTCATCCTCCTTTAATGCCCAAACACTAACTACTGTACCTGAACAGGGAGCAGTTTTACTGTGTGATGTCTCCCTCTCCCATCCTCCATTCAGCACCTCCCAGCTCTGCAATCCACAGCCCTCCAAACCCTATTCTGCAGCTCGTGCTATACAGTGCTTTCTGGAGAGAGGTTTACAACTATTGCAGCTCATTTCAGTGGCCCTGTTTGCAGCACAGCCCCAGAAGTGGGTATCAGTACAGTAAGATAAGAAACTATGGAGCATGAGCAGATAAGAAATGGAGACAACTTTCAGCCCTATAGCCAGTGACTGCCTATAACTATGCCATGTATCTCAATGCCTGCTCTGCACATTTCTCTGCGCACGAAAAATAAAAATGGGTTATGAGCAATTGGAAAATTAGCCCAGTTGGAGAGATTTGAGCTAAACTGGTATCCCATTCATGCTCACTAAGTGCTAAGCTATTTGTTCTTTTGGACTTGGGTTTCAGGTAGGCATAAGTGATCACACAACCCTACCAGTTGTAATAGTTACATTCCCCAGCACTCTGTTGATCTGCTCATTTCCACTGACAGTTGTCTACACTAGGGTTTTGTTATGCAGTTACATGTCACTGTTTCATTTAGGTCAGACTGGCAACTCAAACAAAAACAAGCAGTGCTTCCTTTTGTGCTAAACTGGTCAAATTTAAACTTAGGGGCACTTAGTTATAAAAAACTTCTGCTTCTGTTATAGAACGCACAACATTCTCAGCTAAAAAATTCCTGTGCATCCAGAACAAGCAGAAGGAACAGATCACATTAGTACTAATTAACTGCTAAGACATCTGTGTTTTAACTCAACAAAAGACTTTAGTTGGTCTACACACTCAAGGCTATAGAAACAACCATTTATCAGCATCTCAGGCCTAAGTATGTTTTAAATGCCTGTTTCTTACAAACACCTGAAAGACTAATTTGTGCGTAAAAATCACCATGCAAGGGAAATTTGGTTTTGGACCTCACTTCTTCATATTAGGAATAAATCTGAAGGAGTATAACCTAGCATGAAAGGATTTAACAATAATCAACTGCTCCAAGCTGGTCAAGTGAATACAGTGGAGACACAATTTGAGAGGTAAAAAAGGTGGTTCTTGTGTTCAGCATCCCAGCCAGAGAAGCCAGTTCCCTCTCTGTTCAACGTTCACACTTTGGAGTTAAAGAAGCATTACCAGACCCAAGTTGTACACCCATCTGTGAAATGTCATCATTATGAAAATGCCACTTTTACCACCTTTGCTACTTCCCAGGAACCTTATTTTGCTAATCCTTGATGGTGTCTGACAGGCAGAGCCAGTAAAGCCTGCAAAAGTTATCTGCAGCTCTGGCTGTGCTAACAAATATACTGTTACCTGTTTCTATACAAGTTAGTTTAAGTCTAGCCCAAATATATGTACCAGTACCAGCACAAATCGCACCTCTGAGTTGCAGCCTAAGTATATTCAAAATAAAAATGTATTTAAGTAAATACAAAAAACCAGAATGGTTTCTTAATGGGTCCAGTAAGCAACTTCTACCTTTATCCATTAGAAGGACCTCAGCACCTAGCAAGCTCCAGTAATTGTATGAAGATTAGCTGGAAACACATGCACACAGCAAGTCTGCTTTTCTCTAATGTCACATGTAAAAACTGCTGTTGTGGTAAATGTAAAAACCTAAGCACTACAATACTTAAAATATCAGGGGAAATCTCCTCAAAACTTACAGCAGTGAGTACTAGAATGGTCAATGCCCTGTATCTGCTTTTAGCATTAGACAGTGAACTTGGATGATCTGATATTCAACTGGATTCAGCAGGCATTCCAGACTATGGTACAAACAATATGTTTCCATGAAATGAGGCAAATTCGGGGAAATCTGAAGAATTTCAGATAATGTGGAAAGTTATGTGGATATTTGAATCAGAAGACCACTTCAGCCTCTTCCAGCATAATATTCTCTATTCAAAAGTTCAGCCAGTTGCCTTATGCATCACTGAACTCAAGGCCTGCAGCAGAGCTCATTTAGGGGATGGATAAATCTTTTAATCAATCTCAATAGGCTTTGGATGAGGTCCTAGCAGAAACTGTGATTCAGCAGTTCATGGAACTAGGAAGGAAGCAACAGTCTGTTTTATCACTCATACTGAGTGGACAAAAATTAAAGTGAATACTAAAAATAAGTGGGTGGGCACATTCCTTGCTTGGATGTCAGCCTGAAGAATTTGCATTTGCTGGAAATTACTGACAAGGAGCAGAGGCTATAAAGCTCTCCCAGAACACCTCTGATGCTGTTTCTGATGATGGAATGTGTCATAACGTTTTACATTGCACTGTCAATGGGTGTGCCATGCACTGAAATTTGCCCTGAGCTATCAGGGTGGAGCTTTACGAAAATCTGGTCTGCACTACAATTAAGACCTTTTTTTTCTTATCAGCTGAAGACATTTCCCTTGGTGGAAAATGTTATAAACAAATTCTCTTCCAGCTTGAACTGTTTCTGCACCCAGAGTGGGTAGGATTCATGTGATCAAACGTGGACTGTGCAATTGTCTATAACTGGTTATTTACATTCACTGGATGGACAGTGGAATGAAGCAGGCATTTTTCAGAACAGATTTTTATGACTCATTGAAATACCAGGATTTGAATGAACAGACATTCAAAAGTAGCTTTCAAAATGAATCAGGCTAATCCTTCTTCTTAAAGCACCAATTTCTATTACATTTCTAAGCAGAAAATCAAGGCAAGTAGTTGAAATATCTTGGCACTTCCAGAGCATGTAAGATGACTATATCTTAAGAGTCCTCACTGAATATTCAGTGAATCAAACCTAAAGAAAGACATTAATTTTTACAAGCTTTGGATCAGGCATTGTTTGAAGGTATCAGATTTTGTTCAGGCTGGCATAGGAACAAGCGAGCTATGTCCAAAAAGGAGAAAAGCTTCTTCTTTGTTAAAAAAGCATAGAAAAATCTTAAGATCCTAGAATTATATACTTACATTTTCATAATATTTTAATTTTAAAATATCTGTACACTTTTTAAACATACCTATAAAATATATGTGATCAAATCAGCATGTAGTATATTATTGCATTATATGTAGGGATATATATGGGCTTTGAAAAGCCCCAACAAAATGAAGCACTGTCTTTTAGGAAAGGTCCTTGTAGAAGGACCTCATGGTTAAGACGTCGTGAAGTTTCGAGAGATTCATTTTTTAAAATGAGATTCTGAAAAAAAAAAGGGAATTAAAGAAAGAATGACAAAACTATACTACAGAAAATGTGAAAGTCTGATGAACAAATCTACAAGTGATACACACAGGAATTCCTCAGCAGCAAAGATAATCCTCAGTTACCATATTCCCTGGCCCTTTTGAACTAAGGAGTGCAGAAGGAACAGAATGGAATGAAAATGAGGACCTTGTCCCCTCTTTTTCCCCGGACAATAGCTCTCAGCAGTTGATGAATCTCACAGAACTGTAAGGAATTACTAAAAAATGACCCTATGTTCTTGTTGCTGATGTGCAGAAGGTCCTCCAAAGTGTGAGTGAAGAGGGAAGTAGTAATAGAATTTTATGTGTAGCTTCAAATTTCTGCTGTAGGCAGCCTCAAAGTAGACTCTTGTCCCTGCTGAAGCTGAGAAGTTCAGCAACCAGACATAAACAATAGGTTATCTGCTTCTGTGGAATGCAACAGGTCAGTTCTGGATTGGCCCAGATTGAGTGTTTGGAAATAATAGCCAATCCAGAACTGAGCTCTCTCGGACACAGTCCGAGAGAGCAAGGTTTGTTGATCATTCTTTACTTTCTATTCTTAGGTAGTTAGCAGCTTCTGGAAACTCTCCTTTCCTTTTTCTTTTTAGTATAGTATAATATATATATATATCATAACATAATAAATCAAGCCTTCTGATCATGGAGCCCATCTCGTCTCTTCCTTCACCCTGAAAACCTTGTGTCCAACCGACGACAATTGGTGACCCCTCGTGTTTCTGAGGACATTTATCACTTGGTGAGACTCCAGAGGAGCATTGCTGCATTTGGGTAAACCCCGAATATGTGGCATTGATGGTCATCTCACAGGTGACCACAGAAGTGGATTTAGCCAGGAGCTGAAGAACCGAAGATCCAGATTTGGACAGAGTTCACAGCAAGGCTGACCACAAAAAGGACCTTTGGAAGCCTCCAGGAAGATGCCCAGAGAGCCTTACAGCCTCGAACAGGAGCTGGCCAGAGAGTGCTGGACTCTCTCAGAAGGTACTATTGGGTTTTCCCTTCCTGAAGATGCCGCCCTGCGATGGTGGTGGCTGGAAAAGTGGACGAATTTTCCCACTGAAACAGAGGTCCATATCTCTCCGTCAGAGGAGAGGCTTATTTCCCTCTGGCAAAAATGGGGTGAGGAGGATGGAATTCTCCTGTTGAAAAAAGATTTATATGACTTTTTTCGATGGGCAAAGTTCTTTGGATTTTTTACTAATGTTCTATATGCATTGGATTCGTATGTATGGGAATGCATGCAATTTGTCTGCCAAGCTGTTTGGGGTCGGACTTCCCGTGTTCCTCGCATGTATCCCGTCTTCATGGCATTGTTCCCGGTTTTGAAACGAAAAGCAGCTGCCTTTCCCTGGATCGCGGAAGCGAGGGGGCAGGCGCCGTTCCCCCCGACTCACGGGGGACGACCCTTCGGAGGGGGACAAACGGCTGCTTCCCAGCCCCCCCGTCCCAGCGGAAGTTTCGCCCGGAGCTGCAGGTTTTTTTCCTCCGTCTTCGGAGCATGCTCAGATGGGGCCACCTTCTCCCTCCCCCCGCCGCTTTCAGAGGGGGCAGCCAGTGCTGCCGGCCCCGCTCCAGCCCGTCCCGTA
>NW_005054328.1:1003710-1014530 GCF_000277835.1 Geospiza fortis | reverse complement strand
TTTTTAGTATAGTATAATATATATATATATCATAACATAATAAATCAAGCCTTCTGATCATGGAGCCCATCTCGTCTCTTCCTTCACCCCGAAAACCTTGCGTCCAACCGACGACACTTGGCTTTACAGCCATCAGTGGCACTGAAATCACTGCCTTTAGAGAGGTCAAGACTCAAAAGTGTATCCTCCACCTCACTCAAATCTCTGTAACTTTGATAAAGAACTGAGGGTTTTTTTCATTATTTGCTATATTGAGCCCCTTAACTTAGAGCGATATACTGCAACCTATCCAATACATACATGCAGAACTTTAGGAAGCAATCTCATGTAATGCCATTATTTTATTTTAGAATTATTCTCTGATTGTAAAATATTCAGCCATACAGTAGGGGCATGTTAAAACATGTGCAAACATGCCCTTTCTGTGAAAGTGAGAGAAGTTAAAAACATATATAAATGATGACAGGTTGTCCTCAAAAAGCTGTTTTCCTAGGGCAATATTTTTTATAATTGTATGGGACAAAATTCCATTTACCAAGCTTCATTAATCATTTTACCTTAGTGTCCTTATTCTCTTTGCTCTGAGGGTTTTCAAAAGGTCAGTACGGCCAAGAAAAACCTTATTCTTATTAAATAATTTAGTGTGAATTAAAACTATTTGATTTTAAAGAATGTAAGAATTCCCTGAAGATTTAATTATCTTAAACTATAGCCTGTAATTAAACTGTAAATTTCAATTACAGGTTTTTAAAAAGGAACTTCTAAACCCAGTGTTTCCATAATGTCATAAACTGGTATATCACAGCACTCTGGAGTATGTGCATTCATACACTGTAACTTCACTTTAAATTAAAGACATAAAAACTGGCAGATTTTTTAATGAATGTGTGTTTCTGTAATAGCTTTTATTTCATTCATGTACCCATAAAAAAGGGAACGTTAGTACAGCAGTCTGTTTTATAGACCAGTGTATCCCTGTAGGCAGAGGCAGCTTCCTTTCAAAAGCAGACTCACCTGAGAGCAATTCATAGTGTAGATAAAACTCATTTCCCACATTTTACACAAAAGTAAATCAAGGTGTGGAGACAAGGCCCTAAAACAACAGACTAAAAGATGCTTATTTTAATTTATCAGTCAGAGAAGGCTGAGAGGAGCCTTCATAACTCATATTTCTTTCACAGAAAAAAAATACCAGGTGCTGATCTATGGTAGAAAGTGTAACAAGAACAACTGGTCAGGCAATTAAAGTCAGTCAAATGCAAGTTGGAGATGAGGCACATACTGTTAACAGAGGTTATTGTCCTGAACACACCACTAAGGAAAAGCTGTGGTTTCTGCTTCTTTTTATGTCTTCCCATTAAACCCGAATGCCTTTTCAGAAGCCTAACCCAAGCAATGATGGTAAATGGAGGGTCAGCTCGCTGAAGTTCTGTATTCCTTAACATAGAGATCAGACTAGGCAAACCCAGGCAGCTTGGCAAAAATCTGTGAGGGTGCTCTTGAGTCAAGGGACCAAAAGTCCTTTAGAGATGAATATGTCCTAGGAGAGACAGAGCAGGGATCTGCTCCCAAGGAAATTAAATAGAATTGTCAAGAGGGAAAGAAAAACATTTCTTAATGGTGTATTCTATTTCAGTCCTGGTTTCCTCCATCTTGTCACATCCAGAAAAGGTCAACACCGAAAAAAGAAAAGAAGACAGGATTAGAAGCAGCCGTTAAAATGAGAAATTGTAGGATGTGATCTCTTGCAGGACAATTTTTTTTCATTCTAAAAATAAAACCCAAACTTTATGCTTGGAAATTGGTCAAAAGTTAAAACTTTGACTTTTAAGTTTAGTTTGTCTTTTTTTTCTTTTTAATATAAAACTAAAGAAAAAGAAAAACAAGAAATCTTTCTCTTTCCAACGCACTCCACTGAGGTATCAAGAAAAAATAGTTAGAGGTATGTAGACTTTAATTATATAGGTAAAATTTCTTAGAAACTCCATTCTATTTTAGATGACATCTATTTGACAATCACATAACCGGAGAGTCAACCTCGTCAACCTCATATTACACAAATTGCCCCTTACAGAATCAGTCCCTGTTGTAGCTAAAATGGCTTCTACAGAGAGAGTGGTTAAGAATTATTTTTAAAATACACTTTACCTATTTATAAAACTTGCACAAAACTCTGTGTTGAGTTTTGACACAGGTAAACACCAGTTATCTCTCCCTGAGGACTAACTCTTACCACATACTGCCTACAAGAAAGAAGGGAGGGTGAGGAGTCCGATCTCAGCAATTAAGAAGGAACTGAGTAAAGGTTTCACGTTTCAAGACACCAAATACACCACAGTCTAAGTAAATTTAGCCCTTGAGTAATGCCACTATAGGGTATTAATTCACACTGTCCAAAAAGCAACTGTTTGTTCCACTGCCAACCACCCACAGCAGCAGTCATGTTTATTTAAATGAAGAGGGTGTGGACCCAAGAGCTACATCTTTCCAAACCTTGCTGTAACAACCAAATGTTTGGCCATTTCTGTCATACGTCTGAAATGTGTCCTGTATTGGACATCTTTCTAAGGTCTCCTGGCCATGTTTTTAGGCTAAAGACTTACCCTGTGATTTTGGTACCACTAACAGCAGGTCTAGGAGGCCTTTCTCTCTTTTCTTTTCTTTTCTTTTCTTTTCTTTTTCTTTTTCTTTTTCTTTTTCTTTTTCTTTTTCTTTTTCTTTTTCTTTTTCTTTTTCTTTTTTCTCTTCTCTTCTCTTCTCTTCTCTTCTCTTCTCTTCTCTTCTCTTCTTTCTTGGCAGCTGACTTTGGATATTAAAAACCACATGAACTATATTTAAAACACCTAGTGCACATGATGTTTTTAGTCCTGAGAGAGGCCACAGAATCACAGGACCATGGGAAAATTCAGAGCAGAGGACTCAGGAGGTTGTCTGATACAGTCTGCTGTTCAAAGCAAGATGAGTAATGAGGTTAGAAAAGGTTTCTTGGGACTTGATCCAAAAAGTTCTTGAAAATCTGTAAATACTGAGATGCATAAGCTGATGGTTGGATGACACAGAGCTCAGGAGTTGGCAATGACATTTTTTGTTATGTCTGAAATGGCTGTTAAATTTTTCAAACTTTACTTATGCTTAGTTGCAATGCTTATGCATTTTCATCTTAATTGACATTATGTAAACCACAACCAGGTTGCTGTTTTACTGACTGCAGGAATTACTGTTGTCTTGTTTCCCCTTCTCCAGTAAAGAGAACTTTCAACAACAGGACACACAGTTTCTCCGCATAGTACAAAACACAGAATGTGACTTGGTGCAAAGGAAGCAGAGAGTCCTCTCTCAGCGAGGTATGGCAGCACAATAATATGCCCACACAGGTACAAAATATTACGTGACAGGCACCAGGCCAGGATTCGATCCAGGTGATCTTGTACATGGCCAGGCTGTTCCAAACCGGCGACCTTATCACTCTCTACAACGCCCTGAAAGGTGGTTGCAGTCAGGCGAGGGTCAGTCTCTTTCCCCAGGCAGCAGCTGACAGAACAAAGAAGAGCAACGAGGCTGGTGAGGGGCTTGGAACATAAGCCGTATGAAGAACTACTGAGGGAGCTGGGGTTGTTCAGCCTGGAGAAAAGGAGACTCAGAGGTGACCTTATCACTCTCTTCAACTTCCTGAAGGGTGGCTGTGGTGAGCTGGGCATCGGTCTCTCTCTCCGGGCAACAACAGACAGAACAAGAGGACACAGTCTCAAACTGTGCCAAGGGAGATACAGGCTAGAATTAAGGAGGAAGTTTTTCACAGAAAGAGTGATCAAATACTGGAATCATCTACCCAGGGAGGTGGTGGAGTCACCATCCCTCGATGTGTTTAAAAAATCTGGCACTTGGTGCCATGATCTAGTTGAGGCGTTAGAAGATGGGTTGGACTCGATGATCTTAAAGGTCTCTTCCAACCTAGAAATTCTGTGATTCTGTGATTCTGTGAACGAGAGTTCACAGTCTCAAGCTATGTGCAAATATAGGTTGGATAGTAGGAAAAAGTTTTTTACAGAAGGAGTGATAAAGTACTGGAATGGTCTGCCCGGGGAGGTGGTGGAGTCACCATTCCTGGATGTGTTTAAGAAAAGACTGGATGCGGCACACAGTGCCATGGTTTAGTTGAGGTGTTAGGGCATGGGTTGGACTTGATGACCTTGAAGGTCTCTTCCAACCCAGTGATTCTGTGATTCTGTGAAAAGTGATTCTGAAAAACATGGATGTGTTGACACCAACTGAGTCAAGTCAGGGTTTATTCCCTGACATGGACCACAAAGAAAGTATAGATATATTTTATATATCTTAAGAAGTTCTAGCCCTGGAGGTATGCTCCCCAGTAAACAGAATGAAGAATGCATGTAAGGGTATTTAAGGAACATTAAAAAATTATGTAAAACTGTAGAAGACTTTTCCATGCTAGTCAGAAAGAACAGTTTCTCTACAGCTATCTGAAGTGTAGGGTAAGATAAAAAGCAAGCCTCATGAAAAAAACTGAGAATTTGTAACGGGTGCATTGGCCTATTAGCTGAGAACTTTAAAGGCTGAATTTAAAAATATGTACCACTTTCCAAATCCTGAAGTGTAAAGAGTGACAGTTGTTAAGTCATACACCAAAATCTTCCTGGGATTAACAATTTAAAAGTAACCTGGAGAAAGTAACCTCCAGGTGTAATAGCTAGGGATAGCTGCCAACATTTGCAGAATGTCTTGGTTTGGAAAGACAGGAGTCTGCTAAGGAAGGCAGGAGCCTCCCCTGAAATTGAGAATGTAAACCCTCCCCACCCCTCCGAATTGCTACAATTTTAAATTAAGGGGCTCTCAGGCAAAGATATGGGAGCAGGCAATAACAGTTCTTTAATAGGGAAGAAATAAAAAGAATAAAATAAACAATACAGTCCACTGGAACAACACTGACAGAGTCAGAACCCAACCTGACACCCTGTTGGTCAGGGTGCTGGTGGCAGTCCGATTGAAAATGTGGCTGCAGTCTTCTGAAGTATCAGGTGTGGTTCTGTTGGAGCAAGGGGGTTCTGTAGAGAAGGATGTAGTCTTCCTCTGAAGATCCAGGAGGAAAAGGTAGCTGCTGTTCCTCTGGGGAATCTCGTGGAGAAATAAACTGAAACTGCAATTTCAGAATCTTGGAGTATATGGGGTAGCAGTGCTTGGCTCCTCCCTCTGGGCGGAGCATCTCACAATGGGATGTTATAGTTCTTATCAGTCATGCACCGATATTCAATAGTCTGTTATCAGCGGAGGTCCCCTCCCGAGGAAGGTGTGAATGTGGTCATTCAAAGAGAGAGATAAGGCAAACTGCTCACTTGACAAGGTAATCAGCCATACAGATGGTAATGGAAAACATCTTGCATGCAATCTTCAACAGCAGAATAAAAAGCAGGTCAATTCTGTTGTGAAAATGTTATAATTACCATGAATTCAGGCTTAATTTTCAAGCATGGAGTGACAAATTTTGGTCAAAGTTGTAAAAAAAATGCTTTAATAAAAAGATACCACATTTACTCTTTAGAAATTCAACACTTTTTTCAAAACCTTGTCAAAAGAGAAGTGTCTTTATTGTTGCAGGTAGCTTTGTTTCTTTTTTGCTAGGCACACCTAGATAGCAAACATCTGAGAATATTCAGACCTACATCTTCCTTAGACACCTGCTGGTAAAAATGAGTAGAGTCATCTTCTATTTCCCAAACCAGTCTAAGGCATATCACACACATTTTGAAGCCTCCTAGATTGACTAGGAGAATGCCTAGTGAATGCAAGAGACTGACAATGATTAATTACCTAATTCACATGTTCTTACCTTCATTGGCATATCAGGTTCCTTGAGCATAAAAAGCACATCATCCTGTTCTGCATGATGGGTTCCATCCAGATTTCTGAGATCTCTGAAAAAAATATTTGCTTAGTTACTGACAAGAGAAATATAATTTTCAGAATCTCTCACTTATTGTGCATAATTTCACATATCAGCATTTCAAAGACTAACTTAGGCTTTGCCAATAGAATTTTCTTTTTTAGTTTTACCATTAACTTTCACTACAGAGCTTGCATTCAAAAAAGAAACCCCTTTAGTGAGAGCTGCAGCATGTGCTTTGGCGGTTCCAAGCTTTAACAAATCCAGCTACCAATCAACTTCCCATCAGGAACAGGACAACACTATTGAGACAACCTGTGAGATACTAGCATATTTTATATTCATAATTCCATCTTTTATGACAGGATAATTCAGATTAATTTTGTTTTGCCACATATCTGAATACCTCATATCTGAACATTGCAGTATTATAATGCAGTGCTCATGGGGTGGAAACTCTTTAAAGAATCATTCTAACCTGGTACCAGGCAGGTACAAAGCCATGGTGTTGCAAGACTGAGACACCCAGCTGAAAGAACAAGTCCAACATGATTCTCCACTAGTAAAATGCCTTAAAAACTGATATTTCTATGGGTAGGTGTGTGCACAGGGAGAGGTTAAGTATTTACTAGGGTTTCAGAAATAAAAAGCATTTATTCTCAGAAAGACCATAAATGTACAACACATCCATATATATAATTCAGATGTGGAAATCATTGCCACAGGGAGCCTGAATACTGAATTTTACATGGATTCAGATGGTATAAATTCTTGTCTGACAAATGTCAGGGACTATTCAGAACAGAGGTACCACATCCTGCTCAGGAATAGCCTGAGTCACCGGTCAGTGTATTCAAACATCCAGAGACTATTCAGAGGAGCTATCCCCTATGTTTGGTCCCTACAAGCCCTTCTCTCAGCATTTGCTATTGACTGCTGTGTGAGACAGGGTACTGTGGGGAAGGGAGCAGTGGTCTGACAGACCATACCTATTCCTCTGGTTTTATGAGTCCACAGACAAAATAACTGCTCTTCATAGTGAACACTGCAGCATCCCTTTGTAGTCTAGAGTGACGTTTTTAAAGCCATTAACCCAGAAAATACAGAACTAATCTACAAAGCCTGAGGGGAATTTACTGTTTTCCCTAAGGTTATTCAGAGCTTCTATACTTAAGGAAACAACTATAGTTAAAAACAAAGAAGATTCCACAAAGCCCCAGTGCCTTGTCTTGTCTGAGGTTCAGCATTCACTGCAGTTACTAAATGCCACTAACAGAGGAGAAATATGAGATCATGTTTCCATGCACAGATGAGTGTTCTGAACAGAGGCCACTTGTTTAATAGGAAATGTCCAGCATCATTGCCACTCCCACATCCTTTTGAAAGAATACCTATAAATGAGGGAGTCTAGACATTAAAGTTGCCTGTACTTCCAATCTATATTTCCACTGACTAACATAACACTAAAATATAGGCAATACAAGGCCTAAACTACTTCTCTGACTCTAGCTGAGCACTGCCATATAACCCAGAGGAGTACTTTGTAGAGGACACGATATCGCCTTCCTTTCTTCCATTTGAAAGCAATGCTGCTAATTGAGGAAAATCCCAGGCTTTCTGCTGTCGTGGCCAATGCCAAAAATTGAACAGCATGGAATGCTTCTGCTAACAAACAATAAGAAAAGCAGGCAGAATAGTTCTCCTCTCCCAACATAAACCCCCAGGCAAGAATATCCATGGTGACAGGGAGCCCTGAGGCATTTGCAGCAGACGGAGTATTTCCAGACAGATGAAAACACATTGTACTGCCAGAGCCACATAAGCCATTTCTGATTTGGTCAGCATCATCTTATGCATGATTAAGTAATGACTTTGTATTCAGCTTTACAGTCACAGAACTGCCCAGCTTAAGGCATCCTAATTCTTTTCTTTTTCGATTGACTCCAACTTGCTCTCTTATGGGAAACCTAAGAAATGTTTTGCTTGGAATGCATGTGCGTATTTTTTCTTGTCCAAACAATCTTATACCTTAACTTTCTATTCTTCTATTTTGTAAATTATCATTCTAAAATCTAATATCCTTGTTAGGCATTTACAACATTAAAATGCTCTATATACTGTACTGTGTTCAAGGAGGGTGAGACAAATCTTCACTCACTGAACTCTGTTTATGTTACTTTCAGTTATTTGAGAGTAACCAGATGATTATTATATTGTGAATATGATCTGTATTTCTCTGCTCCTTTCTTCTGTTTATCTTGAAAAAACAACATTTCAAAAGTCAGATACTTTTAAAAGGAACAAATAAATAAAGGTATCTTGTAATAGTAATTTTGAAAAGACTGAAAAATATGTAGGAACCCAGAAACAACTTTTTTATTCTATTCTATAAAACTTAATAGGTTGACAAAAGAGGTATTATCTTGCTCCATGAGGAAATACTACAATTTAAGTTAGCATCACTGATCTAGATTCCCCAGCCACCTTCTTCATCTTCTAAGCCATTGAGTATAGGTAATCAGTTTAAAATGCATTCCTCCATCATCACAGCTGTATCCTGTCTGCACTGTTTAATGAATATGAGAGTTTGCCCAAAAGAAGCCATAGCATTGAGGGAACAAGGCTGGATTTTCTCTTAAGACCCTGTGTTTCTTTTCCCAACAGGACTTCAGATGAAAGAGAGCCATCTACTGCTCTACACGAGACATGCTGCAGTATGTCTTTTTAGACTGGTGATTTTGAAATGTCAGGGTGGGATTTAGGCAAGGAAATGGAAACCTCTGCTGTTTTCCTCTTTGATGCTGTGGAGTCAAGTGACAAGGGAAGCAGTGTGCTGAGCACTGCTGTTCACCACCTCCCCAGCCTAGCACAGAGCACAGCTGCATGCAGCAATGGAAGTAACCACAGCAAAAATGTTTGAATGCAAAACAATTGTCCTTTTTAGAAATAAAAATAAATAAAGTCTGAAAATATTTCAAATTCTTCGCATCAGGAGGATGCATCACAAGTATGACACGCTGGCAGAGCAGACCAACAACCAGCAGTGCCTGATAGGTTGGACAGAGGCAAACCATGCCTGTTTCCACACAACTACCCACAAAGTTAACCTCCAGGGTGTCAGGAATGACATTCTTACCTGCTGTGACAAATGTAAGTGCTCCTCACACACTCCTGAATCTGTATTCATGGGTGTCACCTTTTGGCTGTGGGGCTGCAGCCTCACAATCAAGCTGCTTTTGGTGCAGTGTGTCACTAAGATTCACTCCATGGTGAGGGTCTGCGAGGTCCCAGAAGGAGGCAGTAAGGCAGAAGAATACATGTTCCTTGTTAACGCAAGGGGTTTTGGCACTATCGTGTACTGGGAGTGTAGGTAGATTCAAAATACAACTTGCCTTAGGGAGAAGAAATAACAGGTAAAAAAAAATAGGGGATTCTCGAAAAAGCCTTGTCGACAATTCCAGGCCCTGCAGCCCCTCATCCTCCTTGTGTTATGATGAGAGGAGTCTGTGGAGAGCTTGGGGTTCAGCCTGTGGATGGAAGTGATCACACTCATGATCTTGTGCATGCTGCACATAGTCCTGGCCATACACCCCTACTCTTCCTTCCTCACAGAAACTAGCTGGGTGCTAGTTTCTGGTGGCATGTGCAGAAATGCCAAGAAGAGTACAGCATGTGTGAAACGCAAAGCTAAAGTCTGAGTATTACAAACCAAATCACCACTTCTCATAAAATGATGCAAAATATGTTTGATACTTGTTTTGTTTTTCTGTTTTCTTCCCTTAATTTTGGCTGTAAGAATGGCTTCCAGGTAAGTTTGACTCACAGAAGACCCTCAGCCTAAATTTCAGAACCAGAAGAGAAGAACTGATTTGCTTCATGTTTTGACATAGATGCAGTACCGTATGATAGGCACACAGCCACAGCTGTTCTTGCTAAATTGATACTTGCAAAACTCATCTACCTTGTATGAAACAATATAGCTGAATTTGGAATCTTTTACATTCCTCTATTTGTCAGTATGCAGAATTTTCCAGGCGGTCCTTACACACTAGTATAGTGGCACAGGATCTAAGCAAAGGCAAAGCTTCCAGTGGATGACCAGCAGCATCACCAAAATGACTCAGCACTCAGCTGAGGCTGATGAGTGGACAAGGTGGGTGGAGGTAGCTGTCATGTAGGAAAGAGCCTGTAACATTTAAAGATCTCCACTCTGCTCTTAGCTTTGGCTGAGGCTGAAAAACACTGATTCCAAGAGGAGAAGCCCTATTACATACCCCACAATGCTTATTAATCTATATTGATTATAAATCTATATTTTCACACATATTCCATCATGGGACTGGAGCACCTTCCCTGTGAAAACAGGCTGAGAAAGTTGGGACTGTTCACCTGGAGAAGAGAAGGTTGTGTGGAGACCTCAGAGCAACCTTCCAGTATCTGAAGAGAGCCTGCAGGGAAGCCAGAAAGGGATTCTGTCAGGAGCTGTACTAACAGAACAAGGAGCAATAGGTATAAATTGAGAGAGGAGAAATTTAGGTTATGTGGTAGGAAGAAATTCTTTACTGTGAGGGTAGTGAGACAATGGAACAGGTTGCCATGGTAGGGTTGGATGCCCCAGCCTTGGCAGTGTTCAAAGCCAGGCTGGAGAAACCTGGTCTAGTGCAAGGTGTCCCTGCACATGGCAGGGGAGGTTGGGACAAGATGATCTGTAAGGTCCATTCCAACCCCTTCACATTCTGATTTTAAAACCTCACTCCAGCAGTTGTGCACTGCACGCACACACAGAGCAAAAGGACCATGCGCTGCAGATACCGCAATTTATTGTTAAATGGTATTTCGGTGGTTACAGAGAGACCCAGCGCCTGCACCTCGAGCCCTTCCTTCGCCCGTGGCTGCTGCAGGGGACCCGCGCCAAGAAGCC
>NW_005054328.1:960909-1003038 GCF_000277835.1 Geospiza fortis | reverse complement strand
CCTGTCAGACACCAGCCCTCGGCTCGGTGTCGTTGTAGTAAAGACATTCCAGCCCAAATACCGGTGCAAATATTAAAAGCTACCGGGGTCCACCGAGATCGTGTCAAAATTTCATATGAAGGCAGAATTTGAGTCAAGACTAATTGTTTGTTGCAAGTATGGAGAGGAAGGAAGGTGAAAGGATGCACGAAGGTAGGAGAGGAGGCTCCATATATGATCAGAGCTTAACAACAGAGCCCGCATGTTTCTATTTGTCTGTGCTGTTTTGCTTCCCAGAACATACAACCTATAAAGAGTAGAATAAGATTTTTTGTTTCTTTAGCATGCCATGCAAAAATGCTCTAACCTACTTAGCAGATGTGCAAATGCATCAAGGGGTGCTGCTAACCAAATGACTTTAAAAGTGCCAGAAGGAGAGAATTTGAGCTCAAGTCTTCCTAAAGCAATATGTTCTTAAGTTTGCACAATGCATCAGGCTCCAGTTAGAGGTGGCTCACCTCACCCACAAGGAAAACTACTGCAAATGAGCAACTTCCTTTAAACTGCCGTGCAACTTGCAGCACAGACCTTTTTTAACTGCAATTTAAGAATCTTGTTAAATTATAGCTACATTGCTTTAAAACATGCCCCTGAAATCAGAATTTGCTATTGACGTAGGACCAAAGACTGCTAGTCAAGGTAAGACCTTGAACCCAATGCTTTAAGCTTTGGTTAGCTGCTTTAAACTTTAGGGGAGTGAATGTCTGTGTCTCTGATTACATAGCACTCTCCCGAAACACACCTGTAATCTTCTTGAATATTCTGTTTCGTTAACCTGATCTAATATTCTTAACATATTTCAAATGCACATGATAGAATGACAGGGAACCAATAATTTAGTATCTGTTTGCTTCAGACTTCAATTCTACATGTTTATTAGGTGTTTTTAATAAAAAGTTTACAGTTGGGAAAAAAAATCTGACACTAGTGACCTTAAGTTCTTGCACATCTGTTTTGTGGAGCTTGCTCTCCATGCAAGTTGTATACCAGTAAGAGCCTTATAGAGGAAAAGTAATGGATGTTCCAGTATAAATTATATGACTTTACATTTTCTATGTAAGGCAAATTGCTTTTTAAACAATGACAAAGAATGACAAAGCTGCTTGACTAGTTTTTGTGTAGTAAGTACTTCCTGTTCTTGGTGCCTGTTGTTTTTAATGTAAGCAATAAAATCTTGGCTGCTCTCCCTCGTGTCATTTAGAAATCCAGGATGGCTTTTTCAGATGCTTCTGAGGCCAAACTTGCAATTACCACAGGTCTGGAAGGGGTTTTGCATATTTCTACAATAGCCTTGTTTATTATTTTTTTATTAAAAGAGCACAGCAAGTACAGCATCTCTGTGTCATTTTAACAACTTGTGCAGCCATAATGAACTTCACATAAAGTTTGTCAGGATTAGAGACTTCAAAAATGGGAAAGTTCTCTTAATTTAATGAAAAACAATCTTGCAGGAAGGTTCTGTTGGTGTTTCCCCTGAAATGTAAAATCACATAGGCTCATTCCTTGTTTCAGGGAAGTTACTGGGAAGGGGAAGGTATCTTTGTCCATAGGGCATGCCCTTTGTTTCTTACTGCAGATCAGAAAATCCAGTCAAGTGACATACTGCAGTAGCAGATAAGGCTCTGGTCAGTCCTGTTGATAGATGTACTTGTTCTATTCATCATTTGAACTCTGAGTATTGAAAGATGAGATCACTGTAGACTGATGTGAGCTGAGGTAATATCTGCTGATCTTCCCAGAGTTTCAGACATCCAGGTTATAAATCTTCCCATTAGTAACGTAGCTCCCTCACAGGAGGGGAAACTCTACGCTCAATTTGCAAATTCAGCAGATTGTTCAAGTAGTTCCTCCTCAATCTGACATTCGCTGTGTACTGCTGTAGGAAATCAATAACTGTGTTACAGGCCATAGTCTGCTATCTGTGTATAAACAGCTGACAGAGCTGACTTAATGTCACGACACAGATTTTATGCTGAATCTTAGGACTCATTTCCTTTGTTGTCTTGTGACGGCCAAGAGGGGTACTGGGCAACTGGGAGCCTGTTACTGTTTCACAGTGCCACCACAGTGTTTTCCATCCCCCTTTCTGTAGTTTTGGCAGCTGTCAGCAAATGCATATTCCCTTATAAGCAAACTTCTAGAAGGAAAATTTGTCCTAGAAAACAGCCTGAAGTAGCCATGACTGTTCTTCAGCACAATTTTAGTAGTATTTGTGTTTCTTGAGCCATTTTTGTGTATGTTACGGGCTTTCGACTAATTGTTTTGGGGTCTTTTTAAGTGTGAAATTCTGTCTTGAAAACATATTACAGTATTTTGGAGAGGACTTCTGAAACTATGTTTCTAAATCCATTTCCACAGACCACACAGTACACATCCTCTGCAGTCCTCACTCTAGTGTGGGTAGCTGCCCGTTGTCTAAATGAGGATTACATTTGCTTTGCACATCAGTATGAAAGTGGGGTTTTAAATTTTTTTCAACCAGCCTCAAACTCTACCCCTGTAAGAAAAAAAATTATCTTGTCTTCTTGCTAATTCTTTATCTTACCCAAAGATTTCTGAGAACCTTAGTAGAAAGTGCTGATGAGTTGTTCTTATTCTGTTAGATCTGTTAAACATTTTTCATTTGCTCTCGTTTCAGTCCCTGCATGCTGCTCAGCTCGCTACAATCTCGCCCTCCTGGCCTGTTTTGGGTTCTTCCTCGTGTATGCACTGCGTGTGAACCTCAGCGTGGCTCTGGTGGATATGGTAGAACCTAACACAAGCTCAGCAAAGAATGTGACTTCCAGTGTGTGCCCAGAGCATTCCTCCACCGTGAATGTTCCTCGCAACACCACGGTGAGGTCTCAGACATATTGTCTTGTAACGTGGTGTGTCAAAGTGCTTTTAGAACTCTGGGATAGATAGAACCATAGAAAGAACAGGCTGGTT
The DNA here is from genome assembly GCF_000277835.1 of Geospiza fortis. Taxonomy (NCBI): domain Eukaryota; kingdom Metazoa; phylum Chordata; class Aves; order Passeriformes; family Thraupidae; genus Geospiza; species Geospiza fortis. The sequence goes on along the minus strand of NW_005054328.1, from coordinate 1,000,071 downwards.
GTTACTGGATAGTGGTTCTTTTAAAACTATTCTGGGAAATATTAGCCTTAAATGACTAGCTAATTGAGAAGTGCTGTGCTCAGAGTCAGATTTTTACATACCTCTTTTCTGTGCTATTCCTCAGAAATTGGCTAATCTGACCATGCAGATCTACCGTGACTCACTGTTTTGTATGCCACTTATCAATTGTTACTGTTATATCTGCGTCAGAGCTCCCATCACTGTCCAATTTGCCTGCTCGTTGTACAGTCACAATGGCATGAAATTTCATTACAAATTAACATGTAACATTTCTCCCTTCACTTCTTCGATCTCTTTCCCAGATCATGCATTTTGTCTTTATATCCTTTACCTCTGAATTCCAGTAGTCCTTACAATCACACTTCTTAACTGAGCTAACAGATATGGAAAAAAAGATTTCTAAAAAACCCTCCAACTTTGTGAATTTGGACTTGCACCGATCTTATCTTGTAGTTGAAGTAGTCATGAGCACTCTTGCCATCTTCCTGCTTTCATTTTGTTTGCTTTCATTTATTATTTATCACAAACAAATTATAACGGTGAACTTTATGGGAAGATTCTGTCTCATCATTTCTGTGAAATGTATGCTGCTCATTTAGATGTGGAAAAATTGATCTTTTGGAAGTGATCCCAAATTTCAGAATCACTTTATTGGGCAACAGTTCCTGTCTTCTTGCTGGCTTCCTTTATAGCTGCAGATTCCTATTTCAATCATCTTTACTTTTATTGCATGGTCCACTAAACTCATCTTCCCTCTGTTGTGCTTCTCCCATTATTCTGCCTACCCTTGTGAGACCTGTCCTTAACCACTCTCTTTCTTCACATTAAATTTAAGCACCTGCCTTTCCTTATTAGTTTTTTTTTTTTGTCCATCAATTTTCTGCAGGTAGAGCCTTTTTATAGAGCATGACAGAATGTCCACTCTGATTCAGAAGTGGGATTTGTACTCAGGCAGACTTACATAGTCAGTACCTGTCACCTAACCCAAGCTGCTTAGGATTCAAAAAGCGATAACTGACAGAGCACTTGTATTTCATGTAGTAATGATTTTCATATTTGGGTTAGATATGTCTAAACAGATTATAAGCTACCTAATAGCTTTTAACACAGCTTTGATTGCAGTACAGGTGGGTGTAGAGGAAAGAGACCCTAGGGAGCACGTCACAAAAAATTTGAAATTTATCTATAACTGACTAAATAGTGGATCAGTGTAATAAAAAACTGCTGTCTTTAACTTACTGCATTTTGTTGGGTTTTTTTTCTCTTCTTAGGGAGAAAAGTATTCTTGGGATGCTGAGACTCAGGGATGGATCCTTGGTTCTTTTTTCTATGGCTATATCATTACTCAGATTCCAGGAGGATATCTTGCAAGCAGAATTGGAGGCAAACTGTTGCTGGGGTTTGGCATCTTTGGTACCTCTGTATTCACCTTGCTTACTCCCTTAGCTGCAAATTTGGGAGTTGGCTACCTCATAGCTGTCAGAGCCTTGGAAGGACTGGGAGAGGTAATCCTGTTTCCTCTATGTAATTTGAAAATGTATCTGAGTAATTTGTTTAAATTTGTAGTGATTAGACTCTGTGGGGGTTGTTATGCTGGAATAGTATACAGATTGTTTCATTTGAGTGCCTTAGTTGTGTGGTTTTTAGAATAATTAAAGCATTTGTACTATATTTTAGCCTAAGCTTTTCAAATAAGAAATGTAAGGATACCTGAGATAAAACTATTCTCATTTTTCAGAAACCAGGGCCTCAAAACAGTGTTGTTTGTATTGTTGCTGATTTTCCAGAACATACAGACTCAAAAGCAGGAGAAATTAATTCTGCCTCCTTATTCTCATGCCTTGCACAATTTTTATAAGTGGCTTCTTGGTAGACAACAAAGTCATGGATTGTACTACTGCTTTTTAATGAAACTGCTTTGAAACATGTAAAGTTGAAGTGAGTTCTAAAACCCTTGCATTTCAGCAGAATGAAATGATGTTTTCTAGGGTGTTACCTTCCCAGCTATGCATTCAATGTGGTCTTCTTGGGCTCCTCCACTGGAACGCAGCAAGCTCCTTAGTATTTCATACGCAGGTGAGAAATTCCCACGCTGATAATGGGATTATAAATTTTTACTGCAGAAACAGGGAGGATTGACTTAAATCAAAGGGATTTATATTGTAAATTTTAATCAGCATTTAATCCAGAAAGTGTAACATGAAAGTAAATCTTGCTTACCATTACTTTTCTTAATTTATTCATGGTTTTTATAACCTGACAAAAGGTATTGATCTACAAATAAGTATAAACTTGGATCTAACTTTGGTATGAAGTGGTGAAAATAATTACTGTGAAGCTGATTAATAGAAGATACTGTAAATAAAAAAGATTCAGCATTAGGAACAAAAAAGCTGGGGCAGTCATAGGATAGAGCTGTTTGGTTGGTTTTTGGAGGGTTTTTTAAGTGTTCTTGGAAGAACTTGGGGAAGAAAACATCCAAGGTTCCATGTATTGCTGCAAGAGCTCCTTGTCAGAGTCGAGTACTCTCTGACCAGATTGTCCTAGATATTCTGTGTCTGGATTGTCCTAGATATTCTGTGTCTGGAAGGTGTTATGTTTGATATCGGATTTAATTCTTTGAAGATACTTTGTTACACAGGATTTTTGATTTAGCAGAGTGATACAGAATGTACTGAAAGCGCAGTACAGGTATAAGTTAGCACTTAGCAAATGTAAGTTGACACTTAGCAAAATATAGCAATTGCAATACACTTCAGTTTGGGTTGACTGCAGGTCAAGTCTATTCTCTCAGAAATTCTGTTGTTGTTTAACTTTTGTACTTTGTGTTAGACTGACCCATGTATTCACTCCCCTCTTGTCGGTCTGGCTAAGTCAGTGAGACAGTCTCTCTTTTAATGAACTGAATGAGGAGAAACATTTACACCACCAGCTGATCCACTTGACTGACATAACTGCTTATCTAAACCAAAGCCACCCTCTGGCACCCTTTGTGTTGAGATAAAGTCAGCTTCTTTGCAACAACTGTGGTTGGTCACACCCAGTGTCATTCCCCAAGTGATGAACATGTTGCTCTTGCCTGCCTCCACTGAGCCTTCTTTTTAGGGGTTTATTGGTCAGTCACATTGCTCAGTGCAGTATTTGAGGGGCAGGTGAAAAATATAGGTTTCTAAATTTACTAGTCAAAATTGATATTATTTCTTTGAGGATGACAAATTTTGTATTCGTTTACTGAAGTAATGGTTTGCTTTGCTCACTCTTATTAGTATTAATTAGGTTTTTTATCAAGAAGACAGGTCTATACAATGTAAATTTCAGCTACAGTTTCTTAAGGAGCTAAGAGTGACTCATTTTTCCCAGAGGGATGCAACCTTAATCCTTTTTCCTCACAATTCCTCACTTTGCTGTGAACCAAGTGTCTCATCACTCGTTGAAGTGACCCTTCAAAGACCTACTTCAACTCATCTAATACATCAAAAACTTTTTTCTTTCTGTTTTTTAAAAATCTGGTTTTTGCCTTGGTATTTAATTAAATATACTTCAAAAGAAGTCTTCATGTGGGACCTAGCACACAAATTAAGCAGAGCAAACAGAGCTGGGATTACCTTCTACTGCATTTACAACTGGGAGCTTTTAAACTGTCCTTTTGTATTGTGTGAAAATATATGCTAATGTACTAGTGAGAAGAGTTTGTGGCCTTGAACAGCCCATTGTTAGCAGTCACGGGTGGATAAGATATCTTGTGTAATTCTTGGCAGGCTGTTTTCCTTCCTTTCCTTCCACGTTGGCAGTCATGTGGACTGTAGTTTAATTTAATCACGATCGTGTTGATTTTCTGAGAGAACATGTGGTTGAGTTTATATGTAGTTGTTATTTTGATTTATATTTTGCATGATGTATGTGGTTTTATTCATTGTTGGAGCTTTCTGCCTCAAATAAAAATTGTTTCCATGAAGATGGAGTCTAGGTAGCCAGAATATCAACATAGTATTTTCTGAGTTGAGATTAAGTTTGGAGAAGTAATTTTGCAGCTAACATTAAGAGACAAAACCTGCTGTTTATCACCAGTAGACTGTCAAGTATGTAAATAATACAGGTTTCTGGTTTAGATTTTGAAAGGGAAACACCTGTCATCCTTATTTTTTGCAAAATATATGTTGAATTATAAGCACAGGAATAGTTCTTTCTGGCTTTTGGCTTTATTCTGAGCTAGAATCTGCTTATCTTTCTCTTCTCCCTTGATCCTAGACCCTGTCACATTCAGGAAACATGGAATTTGAACTTACTGGTTATATATGCCTGACTTCTGCTTCATGTTTCTAGAATTCCTGGTTTTGTGGCGCTAGAAGGAGATACAAAAAAAGCAGACTATATTGTCACATTATACTCCCAAGGCCTTAATTATACTGTGCTCAGCTCTCTCTTGTTTTGACTAATTTGCATTAGTTTAGATGTGTTAGAGCCATCACTTTATTGGGACAAATGTGCTAAGAATGCTTATCTTTTATTGCTCATTGCTTCTAATTTTGGCTTCTTAGGGCTTTATGGCTCTATTTGCTTGGAGCTGCCAAGGCAGCTCATTGTGCCTATGTTTCTTTACAGCAATGCACAACCCCCTAGTGGTAGTGACAATTTTTATTCATTATTTATTACAGAAAAAGAAAATAACTCTGAAATGGCACTTATACTTAAGGGGTCCATAGGAGATTTGATTATTTTTCCACTTTGTTTTGCTTTCTTCTGGTAGGTGCACAGCTGGGAACTGTTGTGTCTCTGCCACTATCTGGTTTAATTTGTTACTATATGAACTGGGTTTATGTGTTCTACATATTTGGTGAGTTTGTGTTGTTTTAATTTTTCTTAATTATTAAAGGTACAATCCATATTCTTTTGGAAAAACGTATAAAATAAAACTTATTTTAAGTTTTAAAAGAGTGTTTGACATGTTGGGTTGCTGTTTTATTTCTTCTGGGCAATTAGAGATATTTAAGGCTAAGTAGATTCCAGTGAATGGCTAAATAAGCCTTCTTCCAGTGAGCAAAGCTGTCTCTGAGTTGGACAAAAGCTGGTACAAGTCAAATGCTCTTAACTCTCCCAGCACTTGAAAACAACAGGCTGAAATTTCTTATCTGAAGTGTGAAATTGAGTTAATAACTTTAATCCCAGGAATGAATCTCAACTTTGAATGAACGAACATGTGAAAAGTTACTGCTGCTTAAAACGTAAACTGGAAAATCTCTAGCAGTCACAGGGACCCTGAAGGAATGCATAGCATACTTAGTGTGACACATATTCTGGAAGAAGCTGAAAAAGAAAATTTTTGTTTTAACAGCATGTCTCACCTAATGCCTTGTACAGGTGTGTCTACGTATGTGAGACATTTCATATTCTGCATGGGAAAGGCAGAATCAGAATATAAGACAAGAGTTACATTTTCCTCAAAAAAAATCTCCAACTTTTTACAAATCACGAAGATTCAAACCAAAGAACTGAACAAAATTAAATAAGTTAAAATGTAGAACTGAACAAAATGAAATAAGTTAAAATGTTACAATTACATAACATGCAGTTATTTTGGACCGATTATTGAAAAGTTAACTTTTTTCAAATGAAAATTCTGGACTTGGCTTGTAGAATTAAGGTGATATTTTATGTAATAAAAGCTTAATAAAATTTTATGTAATAAGCTGATATATTATGTAATGATATTTTGTATATGTGCATAGAGTATTTTTTGTGATTAAACTTAATGTGAACTTTTTATTTCCTGAGGGTGAGCCGTACCCTTTGTGGCTTTTCCATGTGGCTGATAAAAATACAATTATGTATGAGCACACAGCTTTCTTGCTGTATGAAGAACTTCAAGTAGAGGAGAAAAAAAAAGAGGAAAAAAATAAAAAGAAAAAATTCTGCTTAGTCATCTTCATTCTTTATTGTATCTAAATGTGCATTGTTAAGCCACTTTGGGGAACTAGTGGCAAACACTAGTAGTGTTTGTAAGTAGATAGAAAAATAATGTTAATTAAAATTATATTAGAGTATTGAGAAAGCACTTCTGACTATATCATCTGAGAGTATTACTCAATAAAATTGCTTTTTTAAAATCTATATCTCTTCATCGATCTTTTCACAACAATAGGTGCACTTGGCGTATTGTGGTGGTTCTTCTGGATGTTGTTGGTTAGTGATACACCAGAAACTCACAGGAGCATTTCACATGCTGAAAGAGAATATATACTGTCTTCTCTAAAAGATCAGGTACAGCACTTTAGTAGAGACCAACCTACTTCAGTCTGAACATAAACCACAAACATGGTCATTAATGTCAAGCTTTGTTTATTGTTTGTTACTTGTTTTGTTATATGTTTATGTAAACATGTTTATGTTTAGAATACCATTCTTAACCTGAGATGGAGACAGAACTTTTCAAACTTTTTTTTTTAAATATTGCAGTTGTAAACTGAAAAACAATCAGTAATCAAACAAAGCATTTATAATAATGCTTTTTGTTACAGACGTTGTTGAGGTGCTTTATTTAAAAAACTTTGTGTTAAAAAAATGCTCAAATCTCTCATTTTATACTAGATCCAGACCTGTATAATGTCTTTAACACTTGCAATACCATATTTTACAGCATTTTTCAGTGTGTCATCTTGACTAAGAAATAGGTTAATATTCACAGAGAAAATGTTTATGAGCCAGTTCCTGAAGTCTGCATAAGATTCATTCCTATGACTGCGGGGATATGTATCTACAAACAGTGAAGCTGGCTGAGAGACCAAAATTAATATCTAGGATTGAGCAGGAAAGGTTCAGCTAAATCAACACCCGAGGGGTGACTAAATATTTAATTGTTTATAATAAAAGCAGAAGGCATCAAATTTCAACAAGGGAAGGCATACTTTTTGAATTACAAAATGTAGTAATTGGTTTACTTTGGAATAGTAAACATCAGAGCAGTAACATACTTTAGTAAACCTTCGTTGAGAACTGAAGCCAAGTAATTCATTCATTGCTGATGACTTGCATCTCTCAACTGGGACTGTTTTGTGCCTTTCAGAATAGATCATGAGCATAGATTTGGTTAGCATCAAAACCACTGTATTTAGTAAATGTTCATATCAACATTCTGATTCCCTTCTTTTTCTTTTCTCTTTGTCTCCTGCTTGCCAGCTTTCTACACAGAAGTCTGTTCCCTGGAGACCTATGCTGGGGTCCCTTCCACTCTGGGCTATTGTTGTGGCACACTTCTCTTACAACTGGACTTTCTATACACTTCTTACACTCTTGCCCACATACATGAAGGAAATCCTGCGATTTGATGCACAGGAGGTGAGATGTATACAAATATAGTAATTTTCTTCTGAATTAAAGAACCTAAATCACCTGCTGTTTAGAATAGAGGAAGCTGTTTAAGAACCTTGGAATGTAAATGTATAGCTGGGAAAGATAACCCCACACAATTAAGCAGATGTATCAAAAATGTTGCCTGACTTATAATTTCTACTTTATGGACTTACTTGACATTTACCTTAGTGGTAGCTTTCATGTTAAATTTTCTGTTTGAAGATGCATGGTACTCATCTTTACCTGCCCTGCTTTAAAACAGTAACTATAAAAATAGTTTCCTTGTTATATGGCTTCTATGATTATTTCAGATTTTACACCAAGTTTTATGGCTTCTGAAATAGTATCTACTTCTTTGCTAATTCATAAAGGAGAACATTTCCAGTTAAAAATAAAACTAAGAAAACCATTGGACAATTGGCATTTTTGAAACTATTTTAGGGATGGGGTTTGGGGGAGAAAGGGACCAGAGAGAAGCTTCATTCTGATAGGATCACTTTCCAGATTGTGCATTTCTTTCCTCAATGAGCAGTAGAGGTAAAATACCTTTTCTTACTAAGGTAACTGGATGAAACCAAACCATAGTCTTAAGATCTAGATATAGTGCTTTGTAAGGAAATTTTATAAAATTAAATTATTTATTAGGGAAAAATTAGGGGGTGGGGAAGGCGGAATAGTCTTATTTATAGCATTTACTTGACTGTACTGTTCTGTCTTTAATGAAACAGTTTTGGTGATGGCATAGCTTACTTGGAGAAACTGGTATAGCTAAGATAAAAAGGTGCTCAGAAACTGCAAGAAGTGTAACATAGTCTTTTCCTGGTTTAGCAAACCAAACTAGTTTAGAGGCATCTGAAGATGAATGCCATGCAAGAAAGAGGTGATACCAGCAATCTTGGGAGGAGAAGATGGGGAACTTTAACATTAGAACAGAAGGTTGCATTAGAGCAAGCTGCAAAATAGCTGGAAAAAACTAACTGATGTTGCTGGTTGGGCTCCTCATTATGCCTTCAGGTATTCCCTGAAGAGTCATCCATATTTGTGAAAGTCATTTGCTACCATAGCTCTCAGTTGCATGTGTTTTGTAAAACACCATTGCATTAAATGGTAGCAGATTCTGCTGTGAAGTGATTTCCTTTGACTTTGGGTCATGTTTTTGGAGTAGCTTGGAGTACTGGCTGTTGTGAACATCAAAAAAAACAACTTGTGTAAAAGTGTTGGACTAAGTGTTGCCACACATTTAGATGGAAATTGTTACGGTTTAAAATATTATACACTTGTTGCTGTTCAGTTTCCTTTCTAAAATACAGAAATTAGTTTAAAATAATGCTGTGTCTTTGAACACTGCTTTGAAAAAGTTTTTTAATTACTGAGACTGTCTCTATTTTTCAAAATTTTACTTACGGTTTTTGAAAACTGAGCACTGAAATGCAACAGGCAGCATGCTTAAGTACTGGTAGAATGGACTCCAGCTGGGGATGAATGTCTTGTTTCATTTAAAATTAAAACTTCTAGGGAATCTTTCTCTTCTTGGCAAATATACATTTCATACTAGTGTATGAAGATCATACTATTTCTACTCAAATACCCCTTTTGAATCACAGATGAGATCAAATTATAGCTCTGTTATCAGTAACTATCCATAATTTTTTGGAAAGGCTGTAAATGTGGGCAGTTTAGTAGTACCTTTTGTTCCCCTTCATCAGAAAATCACGTAGAATCACACAGATATCTAAGCAGCACCTGTTTAAAGTAATGGGAATTAACTGGTGGCTTCAGTCTAAGTGATGTTAGATCCTGAATAACTCAGCTTTGAGACTGTGGGACGTCCAGCCTAGATGTGATGAAAAGTTCTAGTTCTAGATTTTGTATCTGTTTACAGGCAGCACCAGATGTTTCAGATGGATTAGGAATAATATAATATAACAGTAGTACAAAACCCAGAGATTCTGTATAGTTTTCAAAATTCTGAATATTTACAGCTTCCAATTTTAGTAACTCACTTGATATTGGTATCCTGGCAACTTCCACAATCAGGTTAATGTCCATAGGATACCTTCAGTTATAGTTTTCTTCTTCCTGAAGCTAGTTGCTGATCTAAACCTTTGCGTTTTTGGTGTGACTGCATTGGTAGTTACGGATTAAGTTAGGATTGGTTTGTCATTTTAGTGTTTCAACTGTCTTCTTTTAACCTCCTTAACAGAATGGATTTTTGTCTGCCCTGCCTTATTTTGGATGCTGGTTATGTATAATTCTGTCTGGCCAAATTGCTGATTATTTACGGGAAAAACAGAACTTCTCCACTGTTTGTGTTCGCAAATGTTTTACCCTAATAGGTAGGTGCAAGTATAATCTCTTGGAACATAAAATCTTAGAAAATATAATAATATCAATTTGGGAAAATTTAAGGGCTTGGGGGAGTAGTCTAACATTCTGCTGTGCAGCATTGTGCATGGCTTGAGAGGAACAATTTTATTTGTACATTAATGTGTCAGGAGTAAATCCTATCTTTTTCCATGACAAGTAGGCCTGCTGGATAAGAGAACAATAAGAGATTGTCAAAAGCTTTTTTTAGGTCAAGATAATTGGACTACAAGCAAATCACTCAAATAAATGGTCATGTATGTAAAGTCACCATAAAAGGGTGAATGAAACATTGTTGTCAGAAAAGGTTTATCAAACTGACAGGATTATTGTTCTGCATGAGCCTATTCTGTTGTTCAGTGTTTTGTTTATCTAAGACTAAAGTAACTTAATGGGAATACACTTGAAAAATACACTTGCAAAATTTACAGCTGTTACCACAGTAGAAAGACCAAACAGAATCCAAAATGGTCTTGACTAACCAGGAGGAGAGATTATCTGAAATCACCAACAGATCAGCCAGATCAGGCTTTTAATGAAGTAAAAGGCTTTATTTAAGAAAGAGAAGTTGATTGCTGAATAAAGAAGGGACAGGGGAAAGAAATTTAAGAAAAAATAAAAAAAGACAGATTAGGCATGAGATCCACAAAAATTGCATCCCAGTTATTGTATGGTGATCCTTGCTGCCTTCTCAATTCAGCTGCTTCAATTTCTTTCTTTAAAGCAGCTCTTGTAATAAATTCTCAGACACTTTGTCTTTAAGCCTATGCTATTTTGGTGATTCAATTTACTGCAGGGCTGCACACCTCACACCCACATATGCATAACTCACAAGAAAAAATGTTGTTGTCTTAGAAAAAGCAGGACTTAGGTTGGCTTCATCAACAAAAGTGTGTACTTGCAGCTGTTCACAGAGGTCATGCTGGGGTCATGGAAACGGGCTCTGGTACTGAGAAACAGCCACCAAGATAGGAAGCAGTGTGCATGAGCTCATGATGGCTGATAAACTGTTTCCAGTGCCTCATGCAGCATCTCTACAGTTATCTTGGATTCACCCATGGTTCACCGTGTCAGTGCAGCTTCAATTTATTTATAGCAATAAATAAAATTAATTTGTGAGGTAATTTTCATAACTTGTTGATTTTTGTTAATTTTTTAATCTAGTTTGTTCCTTGCCACTAGAGCGGGATGTTTCTGATCTGGTTGCTGTTTCCTGAGACAAGTTTTGCAACCCATCTGCTCTTCCTTTTAACAAGGACATATAGTGACAGCACAAGAGGGAATGGCTTCAGACTTGAAAGAGAGTAGATTTGAATTAGATAATAGAAAGAAATTCTTTACTGAGGGGGTGGTGAGGCACTGGAACCAGATTGGTCAGGGAAGTTGTGGCTGCCCCACCCCTGGAAGTGCTTAAGGCCAGATTGGACAGGGCTTTGACCAACCTGATCTAGTGGAAGGTGGCTCTGCCAGTGGCCGGGGGTTGGAGCTGGGAGGTCTTTAGTTCCCTTCCAGCCTCGCCCGGTTGTGATCCCGCCGCGGTGGGCGGGATGTTCCAGCCGTCCGGCTGGAAGGCGCACCCTGCGGTGCCGGCTCCGTGCGCCAGGGGGCGGCGGAGGTTGGATGGAAAGCGCTCGGCGTGGGGCCTCCAAGCGTCCATTGATTCTGAGGCTTCTGTCTTAAAGGAATGATTGGACCGGCGCTGTTCTTAGTAGCAGCCGGATTCATAGGCTGCAACTACGCCCTGGCTGTTGCATTCGTGACCATATCAACAACACTAGGAGGATTTTGTACATCAGGCTACAGCATCAACCATCTGGACATAGCACCTTCGTAAGTATTGCTGAAACTGTTGTTAGTGCATGTGAAAAGTTTATTACGCCCTTTTTTTCTTTTTGTGTTGCTGAGGTGCCTTGGAAATGTAGCTATGGAGCATGTGGTGTACAGGGCTGGAGTGTAAACACTGACGGTTAATTTGGTTTACAATATTAAGCACTGTATTTCCAAAAAGTGCTAGTTTGGCAGATGATATGACATAAACAATAGTTTGAAATAATTTCAGTTTTGATCCTGCAGTAATAATTTCTGTAGTTACAGATTTTAATTATAGACTTGATAGACTTTTGATTCATGTTTATAACAGGACAGTGCTTTTTGAACTGTACAATACAGTTAAGTGTTTCACTGTTTTCAACTTTTCCATCAGAGCTATCAACCTCTGGTATGAACATTACCATATTTAAGCACTGTGCATTTGCAAAACATTCTGTACACTGGAATCTAAATCTTGTTACAATTAGTTGACCTGATTTGTCAGTATGTAACAAATCAGGTATGTACAATTGCTCTTAAATGCATAATTTTCAAGAATGGAAAGTTGAGACTTCAGGTTGTAGTTTCTCTGATGTGTTACAAATTCATAATTGGGCAGATCTGTCAGTTTCCCAAAGAGTGTGTGTGTATGTATTTATATTCTTTTAAAAGTGCACTGGTAGAAGTCAAGTACTTTGCTTTGTCCTTCATTTACCAATTTATGGTAGCATTGAGATGTGAACAGGGTCAAATGACTTTATGTCCAAGGAAGAGTGTGTTTCAGTATTAATGTGTAAAATGAAAAGACTTTAAGTCTAAGTGTAGAGGAAAAAATATTTTGTAGAAGTAGCATCTATAAAAAAATTCCGATCATCTAGACAACTTATGGGAGACCTTGCATCCTAGCTGAAGATGGTATTCAGGCTTTGGCAATTGAAATGATGGTGGTCATATCCACAATCATGGACAATTTTTGACTTAACAAATGGATATGAAATAATGGGAATCCAGTTAATCTTGGCAGGTGAGGTTAGGTAATAAGCAAGAGGGGAGGCATCAGTGGCCAGCTATAAACAGCTTGTAATGCTGAATTGAATATGGAAGTAAGAAAAATAGCATCTGTGGTGCACTTTGTTTTAAATCATATTTTAAAAAACTACAAACTTAGAAAATTTACTTAAAGCAGTTCTTCTGGAGTGTTATGGGACTATTTTACAACTTCTGTTTCAAGCTTAGTTTTGCAGAACTACAAGAGTTAGTTTCCAAAATATGTATTAAATGGTGCTTGTTATGTGAGTACAATTTAACCTGTCCATGGAATACAACAGAGCTGTGACAGGGAAAAGGAAATCATGCAACTGCAGTGTGATTTACACATACAAGGAACTATTGTATGTAGGCAATGGTTGAGATTTCCCAAACTAGGATGTTGTATGTGTCTTCTAATTTTAGCTACTTCATTTTGCATTTCAAATATCTATATATCAAGAGTCAATTTGTTTATAACAGTATTCAGAGTATTTTAGCTGTTGGAAAAAAGCCACGAGAAGAAAATTATGTTACACCATGCTGATGCCTGTCACCAGGCATAGTTAGTTATCTCACATGAACTGCTGCAGATCCAAATCCCACTCTATTCTTCCTGCCCTCGATAAAGTCCTGCTTTTTCCCTTCGCGTTTGCACCAGACAAGTTCCTCTAGCTCTTCTTCCCTCTCAGACAGGCAGAAGGGAGCACACTGATTGCAAGAGGGTAAATGTCTTGCTGATGGTTCAGAGACTTTGGCCCAGCATTGCCTCTAGAGGCAAGTGGCTGCATGTGTGGGAAGACTTTCCTTGGTGGTGATGTGGTCAGGGTGAGTGCTGTTTGATTGAAATCAGTGATTTTCTATTCAGCACGTGCATGCTTTACTTCAGGGTAAATCTGTTCAAATGGGGACAGAGAAGGAAAAAAGCATGTCCTTGTAACTGAGGTCATATTAAAAAATTTATTCAGATACAGAAATGCAAAAAACATCTGAGATGAGAAGAAAAAGAAGACTGTCTTTCCTCTTCTCTCACACTTAATTTTTTGCAACTTGTCTGAACTTTGTTGGATAAAATTATCAAGGCAGATATGCACAATTTCAGAGAAATGCTTGACATAATTGTAGAAATCTAAAAACAGGGTCCACATAAAATTGTGAAGGAAACCTTGGTAAAGAGTTCACTCCAAGCTCAATATTTATTTTTCATAATTTACTGAAAGACATTAGAAAAACCAGGAATTATTCAAAGCAGTTTCAAAATGCACAAATGCCCATTTAGACTGGTTAAAAGCATGCTGCCAAGAATAGCAAATGATCCCTTTTTGCTGCTAAAACTTCCATTATATCAAAGAAATAATTATTATATTCACAGGAAAAAAAGTGAATGAAAATACTGATGCTTAATTAACAACAATATTTGCTATGTGGTTTTGGTTGCTAAGGTGTATTTATTATGCTGTTGGGGACAGGAGGGACACAAGATTGTTCTTTTGGGGAATATATATTCTATTTTAGCTCTTTAAATCTACATTAGTACCTTTCTATTTTTAATAGAAAGGTACTAATGTAGATTTAAAGAGCTATTTTAAAATTTTAATATTGGTGTTACCATGATCCCTTGTAATATTCATGTGGCTCTGTTGTACACTAAATACTTCATATAGCTGGGTTTTTTTTACTCTTGATTTTGCTACTTGACTGCTCTGCAAGTTAATTTGTATTTGGTTATCCCCAGAATGCCATAAGAACCTGACCAACAGCCTACTATTAGTTCTGGTCTACAGACATGTCACTTTCTGCTTTCCCTTTTCATATGGGAGTTTCCACTGTGCTAAGGGAGTGCCATCCCAGTTATCTGCATCAAACAGCAAGCACTATCAAGAATGCAACCTATGTCAGAAACACTGGGCATTAACAGAGGCATTTAGCCAGCAATTGGTTAGCGAAGATCTTTGTTGACCAGTGAAACTATTAAACTATGTTTAGTTTTAAAAGTGGCTGTTAGCAGTGTTGTAGTGCTTAAACATGTTGAAAATATTTTAAGTACATTTGGTTCTACTTAAAGGCTTTAAACAGGGTTTTGCTTTATATGCTTATTTTCCTAAGGGAAACTTTTACACTTTGACATTCAGCTTCATAAAGGCTTATTAATTCTAAACCATTTTCCAAGATAGGAAGACTGCATGCTAGGTTTATAAGAAATAAAGAAGTTTTAACTAATGCATCACCATGTTTTAAACTGATATGTAGTGCAGAGTTTCAAGAAAAAAATCAACTAGTAGGCTAGATGATTGTTTCCCTTTCTCAGGAAAAAAAGCACATGTTTTTCTAATATCACTGGAATGAATATTGCAATCTTTTGTAACAATGCTGCATGGTTGAATTCTCCTGTTTTGGTAAAGAAAATTCCAAAGCTATGAATTTCTCTTTAGAGATGAAATATGTTTCCGTTATGTTAATATTGGTGAAGACATAATTTTACTCTGAACAGCCTAAAATGATCACTGGGATATGATTCCTTTCTCTTACAGTAAACTGCAACTATTAGTGTTTTGTATGATTCTTCACCTAACAAATTCACCTTGAAAATCCAAAACATTGGGATCTGTGCCCTGGTGGTTAGAAGGTCAAACTTCTGTGGAACATCTGGCTCTTATTTCTCTTCAATCTCTCTCACAAGTCTGCACTTGTGGTACAGTTTCAAACTTTCAGTATTGCAGCATGCCTGTGAGAGAGATCTTGAATTGCTTGGAGGTGAGGTGCTGAGACTCAGATATTAAGCAAGTTACCAGCTTTTCCCAGCAAGTTTTTATGGCTGCTGGTGCATACACATACATTTGTGTGTGAGAGAGCAGCACGTTCATGAACAGGAGCCCTCAGAATGGAGCTGCAGGAACGGCAACCAGCAGAACTGGTTTAGTCAGACTCATTTCCCATTGGCCTTGACCCGCAGAAAGCTGAAGGGAAGAACTGCCACAGCACTCTGAACTCCTATCTTTGGAATATACACTTTGTAATGTAAGTGGGGATATCCAGGCACACTGCTGATACTGCCTTCTTGGCAAACAAATTTTTAGCAATGAAACCTGAACCAACTCTTACTGTTGGCAAACAGCACTTTCTCGTACTTCTTGTTGTCTTTCTGCTTCAAGACATGTAATATGTCTTTAACTGCTCCAATGGATCCATTCCAGACAGTTTGGTTGTGGCTTAGCAAAGGGGATGTGAGTTTGGATTATGGATCTTGAGCAAAGCCATAGGCAATTCAAGTTAAATTCCATACCTAGACTCTGAAAAATAAAGACATGCATAATCATTGAAGTAGAAAAGGATCTTTAAGATCATCACACCCAACCATTAACCTAACATTGCCAATTCCACCACTAAACTCTGTCCCTTTAAATGTGTGTGCCAAGCTGTCAGTTGTTATTAGAAGAAAAGCAAGTCATTCACAGTGGAATATTTGTGTTTTAATTTCTCTTGTGTGATCAAGGTAAGGCCTGCGTGATCAAGTTAGACAAATTTGTTTCCATGATTGATAAGCCTTACAAGTTAATAAGCAATGTTAACAAGTTCTCTTGCAGGTACGCTGGAATTCTCCTTGGGATCACAAATTCTTTTGCTACTATCCCAGGAATGGTGGGGCCAGTTATTGCCAAAAGCCTCACTCATAATGTGAGTCTGTTTATTATTTTTTTCAGTTGTTATATTTTTATCTCAGTTGAATAGAAATTCCCTCTTCTCAAGTCTGCAGTCCTTAAATGAAACATGGGTTACACCTGTAAGTCACATTGTTCCATTGTTGTGAATTACTTAATTCCTAGCTCTTATTTTCCTGATTCTGATCAGGAAAATAAGGGTAAAATCAAAGACCTTTGTAAGACTTGAAAATTTTACTGACTCGCTCCTTATATTCTCTAGGAATTAAATGAATATATTTTTATCAGAGTGGAACTCTGATAAAATGCCAACTAGATGAGACATTTGTGGTATTGCTTTATTAAACAAGTTCTTCCTTGTTTTTTTTTAATTAGGCTCTCACGTGAGGTGTTGAGTTCTAATGTCAGCACTTCTCAGACGAGTGAGAAACTAGATTCTAGTGTTAGATTTGACTAACAAGGTGGTGTGGTGATTTGGATAGAAAAAGGGAAGCACTGGGGCTTTTGAGGAGTTTTTGATTACTAATTTTTCAATGAAAATGTGAAGATGAACAATCAGTGAATATTCTCCTTTTCAAGAAAGGGAGATGGGCTTAGTGATGCACTTAAAGAGATAAGTGATACACTTGGGAGATAAGCTTAGTGATAGTGATACACTTGAAGTTTTTAGAGTTGGAGGTCATTCTAAAGATTTTCTTAAAAATCACAGATCACGGGATATTCTGAATTGGAAGGGACCCACAAGGATCTTTGAGTCCAGCTCTTAAGTGAATGGGCCATATGAGGATCAAACTATTGACCTTGGTGTTATTATCACCATGGTCTAACCAAAACAAATCAGAAAATATTCATTAATACATTCCAATAAAATCAGTTCTTCCAGATACCTTAACAAGTGGGTTGTTTTAGGGTATTTTTGTTCAGTTTAGTTCTTTCCTCTCCATACTAATGCACTCTTCAGATATTCTGTTTTTGTAGTAAGATCATTTACAGGTTTGTTACAGCATCACGTGGAACTTAAAACAAACCCAAACCTTTAAGGCGTCTATAGATGTTTTTTCTTTATTTGAAAAGAAAAAAAAACCCCAAAAGGCAAATAAACCACAGTTCTTTACTACACATTTATTAAGGCCTTTCTTAAATACCAGAGTTTAGAGGATTACTCTTGAAATCTGAGTAAGGGTAGCTACCTTGTTTGGACCAAAAGGCACATGAATCTGGACTGTTCATATAGTGGTTTTTAGGAATACTGCACAGTGCAGGGCACTTCAGCTCTCGGATCACCTGATCTGAAAGCCAAAGCAGTGTTTCCCTTACAGTAACATTGTCCGCCTTTGTATCAATGGTTCTGCTTCTCGGGTGATAAACTGATCCAGGTAGGGTAATGTAGTTCTGATAAGACTGTCTTGTAAGCTATATTATAAAACTGAAATTGACTTCACTAATGTTTTCATCCTTAATGTTTATAATGCTTTTATGTTGCTGTGAAATCATGCTGAATGGCATTTACATTTAAATGGTCAAGGCATGTAGCATTGATTTTAAAATTACTTTTTCTTGAGTGTGAAGCTGCAAATTGACTGCATCTTTTTTTTTTTCTTTCCCCTGTTTGACAGAATACTGTGGAAGAATGGCAGATGGTTTTCTATATTGCTGCTTCTATTAATCTATTTGGAGCAATTTTCTTTGCATTATTTGCAAGTGGAGAAGTTCAGGACTGGGCAGTCAGTGGATATCACTTGCATAGAAACTGAAGGAGATGTTGAAATACCAAAGCTGTGCTGAGTCCCTTTGTGCTTAGAACTGTGTGACCAGAAAAGTGCCTTCCCTACTGATGCCTAGGAGTCTTCAGAGCTATTCAGTTAAATTACTTTATCTCTGTATCTTTTGTACTGAAAATAATCTGGCAGACTATATCTGCTATTTCCTAACAAGAAACTACTTGGATTAACTATAGAAATTTCATGCTAGGACTTGATGTCAAATATATGATCAGAGACATTTTAAATCCGTGTGCTAGGCTCTAATACTTTCCAGTTTTTAATTAATATTTTCTGAATTAGGGTGTAGGCAGATGTTTGCTGATACTAAAATGAGAGGAAAAAGTAAAGTGATTTTGTAGCACTGTAAGGAGGAATGACATGCAAAGAATTGTACTCAAAAATGTGTTTTGATCTCCATTATGAAACTGATAGTTTTTTGCTGTTTAAAAAATTGTAGAAGAGCTCTAGTTTCATATAATCTTTTATAGTGCTTTTATTTTGTCATTGTTTTAACAACGGCTAACTTCTATTTTATGCACAAGTTTTGAATATATAAACATTCCCTGTTTCATGAATACAGTTTCACAACTAATACACAGCAACAAAGAAGTAAATGTAGCATTGGAACTGAGGATAAACCACGTGTCCTCTGTGGTGCAGGTTTTTCAAACGGACCTTATTTTTATTTCTCTCTGCAAAAAAGAAGCAATGCAGCTCAGTGGTTTAAATCTAGGCAGTGTACAAGAGTGAACAAGAAATAGAATATCTGCATGATTACTTTAAAATAACTTTCAGTTTGGCAATTAATTTTTTGTCCCTTTAAATCAATGCAGTGGAATTCTTTCCTCTTGCATGTAGATATGTTTGTCAGCTTGTTGATGTAAATGAAATAAGGCCAGTGTAGCAAATAATGAGGAAAATCAGTTCTCTAACAGCCTTGTTTGTTAGCCAGATAAAACTAGAGTATAAAAGAACTAGTGCAACAACCTGGTGCTGTTACTCTTCTATCAATATGGAATTTGACACTCAAGAACATTCTTTGCACAACACACACTTAAATGCCACAGAGCAGGATTAAAAGTTAAAAAAACAGTGGCCTTGTTAAGAACAAATGGCTGAATAATGATAGAGCTGCAAAGCAAAGGAAAATTCCTGTGCCAAAGATTCCTGGATTGGAGCAATTAGATAAAAAGGAAAAATCACTGGGCTCTGGGTTTTTCATTTACCACCAATCCAAAAGAAAAGCCCAGTAGTAAAGCTGCTCCAGTGGAGCCTACCTTCCTTCATTTCTAGGAAATGGCATCTGCCTCTCCTTTTTAGCTTTAAGAGCCATTTTGTTTTGGCCTTCCTTGAAGTGTCATGTTCTCTGATGGTGGATTTAAACTGTGTTTAAATCTCTGTTTGTGTCTGCAGCATTTCCACAATAAACAATGTTTTGTTCAGATTAAATTAGTACTTATTCAGTGGGAGTATGTTAAAACTATATTGTGTCTTCAGTGTTTCTACAATAAATGGATTGAATATTTACATCTGCATCTGTTGTTGAAAATTACTATCTCCGTGAAGTTAGAACAGCATTTTGAAAGTATGCTGAACTACTAGGTTGGTGACTGGATTAAGGAATAGTTAATGTTTTCTTGGAAAATTACCTTCCTCAGAAGATTTTTGTCTGGCTTTACAGGTAAGTATTATCTTCCACCTGACACTGTATTAAAAGTAATAATTGCACTTTATGTAAAAAGAAAATTGTACTCTTTCCATATCTTTGGTTAAAAAGGAGGGGGGGGGGAAAGTTTAAAAAATAAAAGATTGTATATTGTTTAAATTAATTTATGTCTTTGCTTTTCTAGAGACTGTCATCAGGGCAACATAAGGACAGGGTTGCAATTCCACCTGTTCTGAAGT
Organism: Geospiza fortis; assembly: GCF_000277835.1. Lineage (NCBI taxonomy): Eukaryota > Metazoa > Chordata > Aves > Passeriformes > Thraupidae > Geospiza > Geospiza fortis. Next base: position 980,177 of record NW_005054328.1, on the reverse strand, counting down.
TGGAAACTTCAGCTTCCTGTGCTTTTAGTCGTTTTCTTCCTGTGCTTTTAGTCTTTTTCCTTGGGAACTGTTCAGCTGAATATTAAAATTTAAAAAACCATACTTAATGGTATAGATGCAGTAGAAGTTTATGTAGACATTCCCTGTATCAGTTAAATGAGTCTGAACTGGATTTAGTTAAAACTGAATTTTAGGCATATGAGTGGTTGAGCAGTCCAGAAAATTTTGGACCAGCATACTAGATTTTCTTTTCCCTTCATCTAATGCACCATTATTATTAATTTTGCATATTCTGTAACTTCTAAGTCAGCTTGGAAAGTAGGATTGAAAAATTCTATAAATCTTTATATTATTTGTGGACAACAGGCTGCACTGAAGTTAATATACAGCTATTTCTGATTTCATTTTTGAAAGTATCAAAATATACGGTAGGATTCTTGATTCAGTGAGGCTTTTAACCCATAACAAGCAGGAATGTCCCAAAAAACCCTTAAGTGTTACCATTCTGTATCATGCTTGCAGAAAAGGAAAATCTGTTACAAAAAGCTATCAAAATATTTTCTGCTAATCATGACATTACTTTTATTGCATTGCCACACTACTGTTTGCATGCTTCTCTCAGGCAGTTTCATCTGTTCAAAGATGTTTCTCATGTTCTGTTTTTTCAGGGATAACAAGGGGTTTGAGTACCTCTTGTCTCAGTTCACCTGTGTGACACAGGATCTTCACAGAAATTGGCCCGATTTTTGGGGTGACTGTTTTCCTGAAACAATCCCATAACTGTTATTTCTTGCTGCATTTCCTTAACAGGTAAGAAGTACCAGAATAAGAAGTTGTGCTCTCTGTTCCATGAAGAACCCTCTAGGATGTCCACCTGGAATGAGGGAAGTCAGTTCAAAAACAGATTTCACCCATTTCAGAGCAGGAGTTGAACCACTGCTTTGGGAACATGTCTTAGTGTTGTCAGGTATTTTTAAGTGCTTTCTCTTCAATGTCTGCTTCTGACACAGTTCTGCTTAAATTTCTTTTTTTTTAACATTTAGTGCAAATTTCTATCAACATTAGAAACAGAGATGAAATAACTTCTGAGAATATCCTACAGCAGGTGACATGGGTATTGCCTGAGATCTGAATCATGTCTTGCTCAAGCCTGACAAAGTGCCTTCCTCATGCTTTGCAAAAGATGAAATGCCACAAAGTAGTGGGTGTGGTTTTCAGTTCACTATTTCTTTGTTCTGAGGGTACAAAGCATCAGTCAAGTACCTTATAGAAGTCCAAAGTATTTGACATCCAAAAATACAAGTTAACTTAGGTAGGTCTTTTGAATGCTAACCTAGTGAAGGTTCATATAAGTGACCATAATACAGAGGCACCTGTGCATGGTGCTTCCCCATCTACATGTTCCTCTGTAACTGGTAGCAACTGCATTTGCTGTATGAAAGGGTCATCTTGGTTGATTTCCCAGAAATTGAGTTGTTCCTGTGATGTATCTTTTGTCTGGCTTCTCCTCTCAATCATTTATTCACTTATTTGCCAGTTTCTCCTCTTTTGCTGTGTGGGAATGTTTGGTTCCATGACAAATGAACTAGCTTTGAGTTTAATGGGTTTTCCAATATTTTTAGCATTTGTCAGGAAGAAAAACCATGGATGAGGAAGCCTATACATCCCACAGATATGTGAGACACAATTTGTATGGAAAGGTAGTATCTTCTCTTAGATCACCTAGAGCTTCAGAAAAAAAAGACATGTTTATAAATTTTAGGCTTCCTCCTTCATATTTTGAGCTCAACCATCACAACTAAAACTCTGCTACTGTGTTTTGTAAACTGTTGCAGTAAGTAGCATTTTAAGAGGGTCTCCCATTTCTCCTGTGCACCTGAATCTCAAAAAGCTGAATGTTTACTCTTAATTTACATTATTTAAGATCAGTTAAATCACATCAAATTGATCAAAGCAATTATCACTCAAACAGTTGTAGGTTGGCCAAATCCTTTTCTGACACCTGTCAGTAAAAATGCTGTCTCCATTAATACAAGCCCAAATTATTTATGTCTCCATTATACTGGCCTGAATTGTTATCCTGAGGAAGTTTTTTCTGCCTTGAAGCTAAGGAAAGGATATAATGTGACATGAATGATTTGATATTAACACATTTTGCTGTTTCTGTGCCCATGGGGAGGAAATCACCATCATATGCTGGCACTAGCATATTCACCAACAGCAAAGTAGAAAATCCAAAAGGTATGAGGAGGGCCTCATGTGGTCTCCTATTTGGTCTCTTTTATATAAATAAATATAATAAGCCTGTTTTTCAAAAATGCATTTATTTAACTAATCAGAAAATTATAGAACCAACTTAAAGCTTTGCTGATTTGCTTTCTTCATGCTTCACTCATACTACAGCTATTAATATTTCTACAATTCTGTATCTAATTGACTATATGTTTATAGTGCTCAAATATAGCTTAAGAAAGGGTTTCTTTATTTACAATTTATCTGATGTATAGTCTGTTGCAGAAGTAATTCTTGCCATGGTGAATGCTGGAGTAAAACAATGAGTTCTCTTTATTTGAATTTCTTGCCCTTCACCCAGCAGAGTTGCCTGTAGCCCCCAGGACCTGTTTTATGTTAAGGTGTTAGTTTGTGTGTTTCAAATAGCTAGAAAAAGAACTGCAAGAAGACACCAGCGGTTATTTAAATCCCATTGTGTAGCAAATGGCAGAGGTGGGGCACATAAAGGCATGCCAGAGGATAAAATAACACTCTCTTGAGTGAGACACTGGAGTCCCAATTAAATCCCACTGCAACCTTTCTACTTCTCCTCCTTCATAAAGCTGCCATAATGGTGGTTGGTCATACATTTTAAACTAAAGCTGCATCTGTGTGATTCACATCCCTGACACAGAAACCAGGGTTTTATTATGTGTAACACCATTGATCTGACTTAACGTAACACTTGGTAATTGCTAAGAAGCTCCAATACACATCTGGCCAATGTAGTTCTCAAAGGAGTCATAACTCAATCCAGTGAAAATTGCATTTCTTTGAGGAAAGTTACTTCCATGTGAAATTTTAACTGTTTGGCCTTATGAGTTAATAAGTGGTGTCCTAAAAGAGTTGCACTTGTTACTTTTCCATATCCTGTGTAAGCTCCAAACTTTGGAATTGACTTTCATTTCTCCACAGTACACTTACTAAGATGGCATGTTGGTAGAGTTCAGGCCTGGATCAGACACAAAACATGAGAGCTCAGCTAGCTGAGTAATTAAAGAAGGTTCATTAATTAATATACATTTTCAAATGAACACAGATTAACTTCAGAACAAGGAAAACTTTGCTCTTATTGCAACATATCCTGTACCAGGTTGCAACATACTGCAAGTGAAGGTGCCTTGGAGTTGCCCAAGGCATAACAATGGAAAGAAAGTGTGGCTCATTATGCCAAAATTGCTTACCTTCCCCTTTCCTCAAAGGGTGTATTTGCTATAGAGTTGAGTGAAAAGTGGTAATAGCCTTTGATAATGTGTTCTTGGAAGGAAATTTCATTAAAGAAATTTCTTAAAATCTTTTTTTGTAGTATACAGAAGTTTCCATATGGCTGCTTCAGAGTAGGAGATGAATATATAATTTCTTCTGATCTTTTCCTAAATTAAATTCCATTGTACTTTACTAAATAAGCTTAGCTCAGTCAGACGTATTGTCGTGTTTTCTGATGGAAAACCTGGTTTGTTGATATTTCTACCTCTTCTTCTGAAGTATTCTAGCAGTAAATGACTAATCTTCTATTTCCAAATCATCTTACTAGATGAGAAGAGTCAATAGATAAGCAGACAGCAGGTTTGCTTGGTTTTGATTGGAGGATAGGGGGAAATGTGAAGGAAAAAACCCCAACTATTTTTCTCCCACTCCTTTTTCCCTGACCATCTGGGCTTCATGGAGAACAAGAATGTCTTCTGTATTTACAAGTTTAAACAATCTCTGCTGATGGGGGGAAAGAAAATAATTTTTTCATATATTCTTTTGAGGGAGATTAAGCAAGAGTCCTTCTTGAAGGACTTTTTAAAAGATCCATAATTAGATAACTGGTTCAGCTGTTAAGTTGAACTATAAATTAAGTTTGAATGGCTATGGAAAGGCTTAATTTCTTGTCTGGAATGTTGTTTAGTTAGTGCAGTCTGTATTTTTTTTTCTTTTGTATTTAGAGGTGAGCATATTTTGGAATTTGCTTCCAATGTAGTTACTTACATTGATATTTTCTGCTGTGAAAATAGCTTCTGCTTAAGCTTAAAAAAGCTCTTTTGTGGAGAGAATAGAAATCAAGATATTTGACTTGTTAATACATAGTTGGTAGAATTGCTAAGCACCTCTGCATGATTTTGAAAGTAAACTGTTGAATACAAGGTACACATAACATAGAGAAGGATCTCATTGTGCAAGCATATTCACACGAGGATGGTGGCGATAATTTAACACCTCTCTGCAGAGTCATCTTGATGCCAGTGTACTTAAAGCAGCTATTGAGAGCTAAGCATCTGCTAAGTTATTTTGCTGTAGTATGACCTAAAACCAGATTTGCAAGTGGCAAAGCTATGCTGTCATACATAAACTGGTAAAGTGCATGTTGCCAGCAACAGAACCCACAGTTCTCTGGGGCATAACCTTTCCCTCTCATGGGAGACACAGGCTTAAATTCCTCCAGGTAGAAGATGGAAATCAGCCTTGTTCCCTTTTCTATCACAAATGGGGGAGGAGGTGGAATCAAATAATCAACACTTCCTCTCTGTTTTGAAAGAAGAGAGGTGGCTGACATTTGTGAGCAGCCCACCTTGTCAGTCCTCGGATCCTCAAGCCCTGAGAATAAGGACTGCACAATGTTTATGGAACTGTGAAAGATTTAGAAAGAAAACAGGGGTACCAGGGAGCTGTTTATCAAAGGCCTGTGTAGCTGCCTCTGTGCAGCTGGCACCTTTAATGTTAAAAATGGACATCTGTGGGCAGAACTGTTTCTAGACCTGGGCAGCAACTGAGGTTTTCACTACCCCCAAGTGTGCATGAAGTGTGTTTACTCAAGCTAAGATGTCATAGATATCTGTAACTTTGCATGCATTGCAACATTCTTGGGATTCAAATTATCCCTTCTTGCTTGAAGCAGGCTGTGAAAATCAATCCACAGCAGTCTTCTTCATCAGTCTAAGAACATACACAGTCACAAGCCACAGAAACTGATTCCTTCCCCAGCTCTCCTCTTAACAGGGTGCTAACTTCAAAGGTCACTCTTGACCGTTGAAATACCAACTGTATTAAACAAGTGGTCAGAATGCAAGCAACCAGTTTGAATTGCTGGAATTCAATTATAAGCAGCTGGCTTTACTTCTAACTGAGGATCTAATAGTTAAAAAAAAAAAGGCAACAGACCAAAACAAAATTCCAAACTAAATCCATCTGTCTGCTTCTGCTCAATGAAAGTTAAATAGTAAGTGTGCCACTTTGAAGCCCAGATGAAAGTTTCACTGTTCAGAGCATGTGCAGCCTGTACAAACACATTTACAAAGGCAGATGTCTTCCTACAGGAGGTAAAAATAAACCTCTCTACGGGTTTCCTCTTCCTCTGTGTGTGTTTTAATTCTTCTGAATCACAAAATATGACACAAAGTCACAGCAGCATACACAGATGGATGGTTAATATGCAGCTCTGGTTGTTCTGAGGAGGTTGCTGTTTGACTTGTGTCTTTTCAGCTGAGTCATGAAGCATAACTATGCAGTTGTACATTTCTTTGTCTCAGTGCTCCAGGCAAGGAGGCTGCTGAGAGCAGCTATCTCTGGCCGGGAGGGAACACAAAAGCAGGGATTTAGAGTACAGAGCGGGGCAGTGCTGAGCTGGTGCATGCTTCTGCAACAATGGGGAGCCATGGCAGGCCCCTGCCCCAGCACGGCTTCTCCTGCCAGCCAGCCCGGGGGCAGCTCACGTGGATAAGAAGGCACAGAGGATGATACAGATAAACAACTAAAAGAATTTGAAGTAATGGGATCAAAATAATTTCTCCTTAAAAAAAATCCCTGAAAAATCTCAATATTAGCAAGCCAGTTAGCATAGTCAATAAAATATTTTGACTCTTTGCATAGTACCTTTACTGCATGTGATTTTGATCTGAGAACTAACTACTTGTAAAGAAAGTACCAAGACTTCCCAAATGGACTTCAGTCATGCCCCAAAGAATCCTCTGAGGCCCCTTCATTCTCACACACAGTTTGTTTGAAGTCACTGTCTCCAGCTGTAATTGTGTCCCGGAGCTTTTGCTTTAAATGGAAATGGCTTCACATTGAACCCTAACCCTTATTACCATCTTCAAAAGGGAAGAGGCCCAGTGGTAGTTGTGCCCTTGTATGAGTTCGAGTAGACCTACCTGACTCCTTCAGAGATAAAAATTACCTTAAATAGGTAATAGTTAAAAATGTATTGGCTAGTAATATATCAATGGATATAATAATAGAATATAAATAACTAGTCTTTACACCCAGTGTTTTCCACATGAGTGACTTCAAACGCTTCTTAGTTATAGTGCCTTTGTTCATGAGATGGGATAGTGTAACAGAGAACTACTTGGAAGAGGTGAGGGGGGAGGCAGTTGTGGAGGGGGAGCCAGTACTGTGAGCACCTTGCTGCTCTTCAAAACCTCTGTACCTTGTGACTGCAGCCCCTCAGCCTCTGAAAAGTCAGCTATTGGCTTGTGACTGCTTAGCACATTTTTGTGCTTTCAGCCCTGGACAGCTGAGATACAAAGGTGAACAGATTTCTCAGATTTCTCTAAATATACAGTTTGTTCCATCGTGGAACGTTTGCGCATCTAGAAATAGGTAACGCAGGAGAGGAACCAAAAGCTAAACCTCACTAATTGTTATGCAGGCACAGACTGGGGGTCTGAAAAATAGGAGGCTCTGGCACAGTAATAAGCAGCATCACTGGAAAGGTATTCCATCCACAGGTAACACTTCCTACAGCAAAAGCCTCTGATCAGTGCAGTCTGCATTGCCTGGATAAGATGAGCCTCGTGTTTAATTCAATGATGACAATAATGACAAACTAGCAACTATAATTCTATTCAAATCAGTGTAATTCTGCTTTGTATTTCAGAAAAGGAAAATAGTATCCAAACTTCTTTGTACAGAATGTGGATCAGTTGTGTCATTCTCTTTATAACTGCTTACATAGTTAACACTCACACATTGCAGCTATTCAGGTTTACAATAACATTCTGCAATGTATAAAATAGGAGAAAAGGCATGTATAAGTACACTGGATTAAACTGTCTTGCTTAATAAGGAGGAAGAAATTGAAAGACAGAAGTTTATGTATTGTGTACTGCAAGTGGTGTTACTCATAGCAATTTCCAGTGCAGGTGAGTTGCTTGCACTGGAGTTTTGTTAAGTTTATCACTTCTAGAGCCAAATAATTAATTTATTTTGACTTCTTTTGTCTTTATTTCTGATGACCAAGCCTTCTGTTATTTTATTCCACCAAGCTATGAAGGTGAAAACCTTAAAATCACTGCACTTGTGGTTTTATGTTTACATCTGCATTTCACCTCACTTTCACTGCAAACAATTACTTCCTGCTAGGCAGGGCTGTGCTCCCTGATTGCTTTTCTTGCTTACTCTTGTCTGATTGATGAGGGCTCAGGATAGTGACTTTGTTGTGTGCTTTTTTTTTAAACTCTGCTGCTTATGTTATATTTGCAACAAATGTATCATTACAGTAGAAACTATATATACCTCAAATTAACCAGAAAAAATGTGATTATACTGATACATGTATTACTTGTAGCACCAGCTGCAGTAATATGAGACCTGCTTTATAATTCATCCACTGGGAAATTTGTGTCTATTTTGAAACCTTTGACGTGCCTATTAGAAGGTAACTGAGAACTGTATACCAACCCTCTGAAGTACGGTGATGACAGATCATTTTTTTAAACCTTGTGGATATTTCTGTACTGAGACTTTCCTAGCATGTTGTAAGAACGACAGGATTATAAATCATGCTTAATCACCATGGCTTACCTTAATAACCATTGAAAACCTGTTTCACTGCTGCCTGCATGGCAGCAGGAGCAATTTTTGTTCTGTGAAGTGTAGCTGTCTAGAGTCACCTCAAACCATCCTATACTTACACTAATGTAAGACAAGGGTGTTATACTGTGTGTTGTGCCGGGTATCTCTGGTAATCCGCACAGCAAAAACCAGAATTGGGGTTTTTTGCGCAGGTTGTGGTTTCTCTTTCACTTTGAATTAGTCTGCACTTCCTGTATTTAAGATGAGTACTCTGGTCATGTTCCCAAACGGGTAACTTGATATGTCCCTATATCATAGGAGAGTGTACCCTCTGGTATGTGTGATATAGGTGTTGCCTGTGTTCCAGGCATGGTCTGCATTCCTCTTCTTTAAGCCTCATCAGAGAGAAAGTACGTGAGACACTTCACTGCTGCCGTTCTGGGACACACTGAAGATGCATTGGCAACAGTTTGGAAACTGCTGGTTTGGCTGAAATCATAATGTCAAAGCCATGGCACAGATTATTGTCATAGTTTGTTTTCATACTGTTAAGGAAGCCCTGAGGCAGCTGGTGTTATAACCCAAGAAATCTCTGTTCTAACTCTTTTGCAGTAATTTCTCACCACCCCTACCTCCACCCCCACCTTAGGATGTGGTTTAGGCAGTCACTGGACTAATATAATTTTGATAATTGTCAGGAAGAGAGAAAATATGGAAGAAGGGAATTTGTAAAATTGAAATGTCAAGTATACTTTGTTGATACATTTTTTTAAAAGCTGCCTAAGAATATAGATGACAGCATATTGACAACTACTGCTTAAAGGATGTGTACATTAGCTTAGCCAGTGCTGAGGAGTCCATTCAGTGCGGGTATCTCGGTGAGCAGCTGCAGAGGGAGCCGAAGGTTGAGCTCTGGGTGGGGAGAGCCCGAGGCAAGAGCCCGGGAACTGCCGACCCTCTGCACAACAAAGGGCTGGAGACCTGTGGCCCCGGGCCAGTGGACGGGACACTGATGGATAGGGCAGGAGCTGACAACCCCCAGGCTTTCTCCTACTTGGACTGTGAGGGTAGAAAAGTCCAGGGATTGCTTTGCTCAGGGTCCTTCCTCGGAGGCACCAGCTTGAGCTGTTATTTTGATGTTTAGTTATTGCACCACAATTTAATTATTTTAAGGAGCTGGATATCTGAGACTCTGCTATGGGAGACCTGGGGTAATCAGGTGAGGAAGCCTGGTGTGACTGTGTGAGTGTGGGGTGTAGCTGCAAAGGCGTCTTAGTGCCAGCCCAGGTGGGTGAGTGTGACTGCCACGGTGGCTCCTGCAGGGCTGGATAGGGATGTTTCCATAATATCAAAATACAGCATAAATACACAATGGTGGTCACTAACTTTTTTCTATTTTTTTAAACATATTAAAATAATTGAATAGAAGGTAAGTAATACATGAAGCAATGTAATTGTTGCATATTGCCGTTAACAGATCAATGGGTGTAACTGGGTGTTGTCTGTTGTTGCTTGTATGCTTTGAGAGGGTACGAGCACCTGTTAGCTGGCGTTGTACATGTTATAGCAAGAAAAGGAGAAAAATCCAAGCAAAATCCAAAAAATAAAAACCCACACATTTCGTGGTTCAGAACTCAGAATTCAGAGACTATAGAGACAACAAAATTAGGGTCACATTAAGATGACTAAGATGTTCTGATGTTACCTAGTCATGCACACAGTGGGAAATAATTCAGTATTGTTGGAAACCTTTGAAGTTGTAAATTACAATTGTTTTGTGCGTATTACCACTGACTTCTCTGCTGAATAATCAATACTTCAGAATTAGTAGTGGAAAAACCAAAATTGCCATGGAAAAATACTCAAATCTTTTTGAAAGAGGTAAGTAAGAGGTATTTTCACAAGGTTTAAGCACAAACTGCAGGTCTGGGCTTCTGAGAAATGTGTGTAGTATGTGACAGAGCCTAGATGTGCCTCGTTGGTTATAATGGCTTAGTCGGGAGAATAAATGAGAGTGCAATTTCACTTTGTAGCTAAGCTGATGTAACTGAGCCTTGACACCTAAATGGTATGTCCTACTTCCTGTGAGTTGAATCAGTGAATCACGTGTCCATAAAATTAATTTGGTCAATTGGATGATGACAAAGGAAACAAAAAAAAAAAAAAAAAAAAAAAAAAAAAGTCTTCCTGTGAATAACTTCATCACTCCTACTCTCCTTTCAACTATACAATGTGCTAGATCCAATGCAATAAATCTTTGGATTGATAGAGGAGAAAAATAATTCTTCTGGCAGGTATTCCCAGCTACATAGATTTAGCTTTGACATGGAATACCTTTCAAATTCCTAACTTGGATATATGCTGAACAGAAGAAATTAAATACTTAGTTTGGAATAGACTTCCTTTTTTTTTCATATCCTCTATGGTGCAGTTTGTTTTACCCACACCAGTCACTATCTGATTCATAGGAATGTCATTATTCTGAACTGTTTCTGAGCTGTTTCTCAAGAATATCCCAGAAGGAACGGGGAAAGCAAGTGAGCCAGAGTTTCTGCTTCCGTGGTGCATATGGGTGTGTGAATGTTGCTGGGCTCACTGGGCTCATGACTCACTGCACAGCTTTGGGAGGTAAATTGGACTGCGTTAGCTTGCAGAGCAAGTATAAACTATTTCCCATAAATAGTGATACCTCACCTTCTCTCCGATGACTCCACAGAGCTAAATTTAGACAAGGAGCTAAGATTTACTTTCTAAAAAGCAGTATTTCTTTACAGTTGCCATTTCAGTCACATGCACCCCTACCTCAGATGGTTGGGGGCCCCATTCAGATCGGGGGAGGTGGGGGAGCCACTACTTGTGTGTGCCTCTGTATGTTTTATTACTGTAGTCCTACCTGTAGATAGTGTGTACACAAAATTAGGTTTTCTATGGTGAATGAGAATATATGTACATAAAACAGCTGGGCAGTGATTTAATATCTTCTGTGCTAAATCAGAAACAGCATACCAAATTTAAAACAGAGTGTGCTTTTCACTTCAGGTCGCCTTAGGAATTGCACAGAGTGTGCCATGGAGACTGCTCGGTAACTGAGATAGACCTCCTAGCTCTTCCTGCTTTGCACAAAGGGGATCCCCGAGTGCTATTCACAGCTTCAGCAGCACAGGCTGTCTCCTGCTGAGTGGGAGTGTTCCCGTTTCAGGCAGCAGAGGACAGTAACACATGACTCGCTGGCATGAACCAGTTTGCAATCTTCTTCTAGCCCGTACTGTATTTTTAAGTTACTTACTTTTATTCTGGGCTGTGGGATAGCCACGGGCTTTTACAGTTTGTATTCCCTTTGTCTGCCCTCGCTATCCTCTGGCATGGGAGCCGGACGGACGGGATGTCCTGTCAGCCCTGGCTCCCTGGCCTTGTGAGAGTTGGCCTCGGCGCAAAGAGCTGACTCAACACCTGCTCCGGGTTAAAGGGGCCGAAGTCTACTTTTATACAACGTGTGGTACAAGCGTTTAACCTCCGAAATGCCATTGCTCTGACGACTGCCTTGCAGCGCCACAGCTGTTGTTTCTCGCAGGGACTGTGGGGAGCAGCAGCGTGGGGAGTGACCTCCCCCGTAAGGCTGCTCGGCTGATAGATCCTGCCAGGGTATCGCTGCCCGTGGGAAAGGCATGTGCACTGGGTTTCAGCATTCTTCTGCGTGTTATTTGGAAACTGCTGGAGAAACTAAACATGTTTTTCAGCATTTCATTTTGATAAGAAATTAGTACAGAATGAATGCTTTATAACACCCAGGGCCAGGAATGTACTCAGTTCCCAACAGCTCTAATATAACCTGCCATATGCAATGGCAGGATGAGTCTGTGATATAAAATTTCTCCTCCCATCTTTCATTTTTAGCCTCACTCTTTATTGGTTAGAGTTTAGGACCAATTATTCAATTTCCTTCACACCTCTCTGTTATATTATGCCAGCTTTTTGGTTTTCACTAAAATGTACTTCATCTTCTAGTGTGAAAGATGTAATTTTTACAGCAAGATGCATGATTATTGGTTGAAATATTTGTGAATTTCCATTCAGATTGACTCTTGTAACTAAGGACACTGACCTTTAGCAGCAAGGTACTTTACAAGTACATTGAAGTCAGGGAGAGACTTCCTTACCAAGCTATTATACCAAGAATTATGGTATAAGAAATTCATTTTTGATTACACAGATCTTCTAAGTAATATCAACCTATGGAAATTAAGGCTTGAAGAGGCTTTTGGTTATGTGTAGATCAGGAAGTATTATTGATACTTGAACCATTCTTGCTAGGTATTTAGGTGCTTTTGAGGAATTGGGAAATTGGAATTGGAATTGAGGTTCCACCAGCTGCCCACAGAATCTGTTGCAGTGTTTTTACCTCTAGATACAATCTTGAAGCATCATTTCCAAGATGGACAAAGTATCCCAGCAGAGGCTTTAATGAGTACTAAGTAAAGTGAAAGGTTTATTTTACATATCTGACAGCACTTCTGTTTATGCACCTCGGTATGTTTGCTTTTTTCACAAGAGTATGGCAGTGTTGACTCATGTTCAATTAGCAATCCACTCTAACCCCAGGTCCTTTTATACAGGCCTGCTGGGTAACTGCTGCTTCTCCTGTGTTTTTGCAGTGAACTGTTCCTTACAAAGGACAAATATTAACCTTAAATTGTTTCCTAATTATTTTAGCCCTTTATTCTTTACTTGCCCACATTACTCTGAGTAATGTGCCTGACTTCGGTTCTTGACTTCTGAAGTGGTCAGAGGTGTTCCCTGTCCTTTTCCCCCCAAAGTGTGCAGTTTAAAATTATATTTTTATGTATTTATAACTGTATATTTGTATGGTGGATTAATGTCTGTGCCCACAGAAACTGATTTGACACCAGTCAGTTTTGTAGTCATAATAGCAATCACTTGGAACATGTCCTCTTCAGCTGGTCTCCTGCACATGCATTATTTTGTCCAAAGTTTGCTGAGCTTACTCATGCAAGTTGCTCGTAAAAAGCATCAAATCTTCCCTTAAGTTAAATGATATCCATATTTTCCCATCCATGAGCCTGTTAAACCTGTCACAGTAAACAAGATCAGTTTGATGCAGTCAGCTTGTAACAAGTCTGGGGTTGTTACTTATCAACCTAGTATCTTCTAAAAATAGTTCATTTGTTCCAATATATTTTTCCAGGAATTGAAATTAGACCAACTGTTCCATAACTGCCCAGCTCATGTCTGTGGTTTTTCTCTCTTTTTATTCTTTATTTATTAATTTCCTGATTTTTTTCCTGATTATTTAGTGTTCTGGAACCTTCACATTCCATAGCTTTCCACAATAATCAGTAGTGGTTCTGAGATAGCTAGCCAAGTACTTTAGACAAATTGTATTAAGGCTAACTAAAAATATAGACATCATTTTAAGTAAATGACCCCTCCTGTTGCCTCTCCCTCCCCCCAGATCAGGTTCTTGATCCTATATTGTGTTTGGGGTTTTTTAACTAACATAGTTAAATGTTGAGCATTTCTTCATATGTTGGCTTCCTGCTTTAACCAAACTGCTACCACAGCTCACTGGCAATTACAAATAAGTGGTTTCTATTTCTTCCTTAATTTGACAATCCACAGCCTTGAACTTTCTTGGGTCTGCACCCAGACTTGTGATCCTTCCTTTACAGAATTTTCTGTCTTGCAGAATCCTGGAAACTAAGCCAAACTGTCTTTCGGTAAACTCAGTATAGATTGAGCAGGTCACCTGTAAGTACTTTTCCAGATCTAGATTTATTCCCATAGTTCTTGCCTGAAACCTTTCCAAAGTTCAGTAGTCTCAAATCTAAGTTCACTGAATAAATGTCAGGCATATGCTATATTCCCTAAATCTGAGGAAGGCTTCTGAGTGCCTTGACTTGCACCATGTCTGGTTACTGGGGTTACCGCAGAGTAAGAATGATGTACATGTGATTGCAGTGGAAGGTGAGCCTATGGCCAGAATGAAGCCAAGAGTCAAAACCAGAGCAGTGTCAAGATGGGAGAGTGAACAGTGAGCAGCTGGATATATCTGTACTATACATACTATCCCAGCCCAGTCTCAGGTACAGCCTTCTTCCTCCTTCAACCCATCCTTCCAATGGCTCTCATCTGGAGCATAATTTTGTGGTCTGCACCAAAGTCACCTTTATTATGTTCTCTCCCTTGCAGCTCTAAGCTGCACCTCAGGGGTTTTTTATTCAAATAAACCTCTTCTAGGGGAGGTTATATGAACAAATAGAATGTTTCCTTCCTTGACAACCTACCTTTACTTGGCTCAGGAGGAGAGACAGAAAGGGGAGAATGCACAGGATCTGCAAGGTGACAATGGGAATTCACAGGGTTTTTTTTGTAAAGCACACAATCCAGCTCCAAACCTACTATAGTGAGAGGGGCAGCAAAATTAACCTGATGAGTGGACACTAAGCAAAGTTATTCAAGCATAGCTGAGTTGCTGTGAGGGCTCAGAGGGCTCTGACCACTTCAGAAGTCTAAGATGCATGGATGAGAATTTGAGGTCCCACTTAAAGGCTTTGTCACAGACTTATCAGCACAAGAGGATGAATATGTTGCTTTTGGCAAAATGATTTTTAGCAGAAGAGGCCAGAGTTTTAAAATGGAATTTTGGAGGTTCATAATAAATTCAGAACAAAAGTCACAACATACTCACCCAGTGGATTTTGGTTCGGTAACTGACATTTTCATCACATGGAATGCACTATTTACATATATATATATATATATATATATATATATATGTATGTATGTATAAATGTATGTATGTATGTAAAATGCTCCCATTTAGGGCATTCTTTGAATTGAACTCCTAGAAAGGCTTACCATTCATTTAGGGTGTCCAAAAGGTGGTAAGATATAGTAAAAAATAGCCTGTTTGCTGCTGTTGGAAAATACTAATGCAAAACCACAGAACACTTTAACAAATTATGTTGTTCCTCCATAATGGTGGTTACTTTGTCAGCCCTTCACCTTTATTCTGCATTAGTGTCTAGTAATTCTGGGTTTTGCCTGGAGCCAGGTCATCAGCCGGTGTAAATTAGCCTAGCATTAATGAGGTATATGAAGTTTTGTAAGATGTCTGCAAGTGAAGGGTCACTTTTTGTTTAAGGTACTGCCTGCATATATCTGCCCATTTGTTGTTTAGTTCCAGAACACTCTTACCAAAAGCATTCACCTGTGCAGTTGTTTTTTTCCTGCTTAGGACACTTCTGCTCTACATAAAATACTTTCATTTTCTAGCTCACAAATGCAGACCTCCACAGCACATGGGGTTTAAATACAACTCTTAGTTCTGGTCACATCCAAGTATGATCTGACCACTGTGCCTCTTCCTAAACCTTCAGTATCACGGTTCAGCCAGTACTAAACCTTCAATATAAATACGCTTTCTTGTGCTGTGGATAAATGTGGTTTGAAAAGACTGTCCAAAGGATTTTTTATTATTATTTCTTTAAAGCAGGCTGTCCTCTAAGCCAGTACTCCATCACCTATTATAAATGCTGTAACTACAACGGCAGTGCTTCCCAGAGGAAACTTCTTTCAGGGGCAACAGTGACTTTTAAAGAGGCTCTTGTTAAGCTATTCAGAAAACTCTGAAATTGTTACTGCTTGTTCATCCCAGTGATACTCTCAACAGTTTTGAAGTCCACTGTCTTATATCTCCTACTGTAAGACCTTCTTTTGTGAACCTATAAGCAAGGTCAGCTACCAGATCAGACAAGGAGACTTTATTTAGTGCAAGTCTTAAACTTCCAAGAATGGAAGGGTTTTATTTGTACTGTCTACTAAGATACTAACTTAAAGTGTATTTACTCTTGTCTCTTTCTTTTAGCAAGCAATTTTACTTAGCAAGTAACTTTCAAAAGTGGTGTTTTTCAATTAGTTTCGATCATCTCACCCTGTTCAGTTAAACCTTTTTTTTAGGCAGCTTTTCTGTCTATTCTCTTCATATATGAATAACACCATTATTCTATTGTTCTTTTATTTCATAAGCAGATGACTGTAAAAACTGGTAGTAAGTATTAAGATCATGTATGAAAAAGGGTTTTGTAACAGATGTAGGTGCTTTTTATTGCTATTAAGAACCAATGCATTAAAGAACACTTACAGATGGAAGGCTGTATGCTCATGCTATAGTTTACATTGAACTTTGAACAATGTACGAACTACAGTAATTGTAATATAGTGATTAAAAAGCCTTTCACAGTAAGTATGAGGCTAATTGTATGACCAGAATCCAGTTTTGCTGATCACCAATTACTATTGGTAGCTTTGGACTGCTTTTCCACCACTTTCTGAAAGTGCCCTCAAGAAATCTTAGTGTGTCTTTAATATATAGTGAGCTTGATATACTCCATTTATCAGATCTGTGTTTCAAGTCTTGCACTTATAAAGTTTGTTTATTCACACTCCTGAATGACCTTGGTCATTGCAGTTAAAATGGTTGTATAAGCACTACTTACCTGCATCTTTGCACAGGAGTCTGACCAAAAAAAAAAATACCCATCTGTATATGGTAGAGAGTTTAAATTCTTTACAGGTGGTCACTTTTATTTTAATGTCATTTGATCTGAGATTCAAAACCCTTTTAAAATGGTGGTTTCTGTATAGGTTCCTACAATATAAATGCTTTAGAGCATTCTGTGTGCTCTCACACTGGAGACATGTGTGGACATAGGATATTTCAGTTTAGCATATGCTCACCAGTGATCAAAGGAGAATGAGTAATTTTTGCCCACAAGTCCTCCTATTTCTGAAGTCAGTCTGGATTGAATAAGCCCTATTTCAGTGCCTACATGTCCTTGACTTCTCAAAGTCTATCTCTATTTCTTCCTAAACATTACATATTAAAGTGATTAGTTTTACCAAATTAATAAAATCTAAAATTTTAATAGGCTGGTTGCAAACAGGATTTAGTCCAGTGTAGGCCTGTTTGTGCTAGCTGAGAGGACTCTTCAGCATGCATTTCCACTGTATTATGTGAGGCTACTCATATATCAGAAGCTCCCCAGCTCTATCAATATTTTTGAGATTGATAATAGGAATGTTCTTCTAATAGAGTGGGCAAGAGAAGATACGCTAATTGTTGAGAGAATAAAAACAGGTATTGGTCAAACTAAAGAGGAAACAATAGAATTATTTTGAAAACTCATTTAAAGAAGTGGAGGGGCAAAACAACTGCTGTAGACTTAAACTAGGACCATGTTTAAAAATCTGTACCACAAATTCAGCTTTCATAGCTTTCAGCTACGTCAATACTTCATTAAAAAAGAAATACCTGAAAAAATTACTTCCTTAAGAAATAGCTGATTCTAAGAGCCTTTATTTATGAAATAGTCTTCTAAGAAAAGTATCTTTAAACAATTAGAAATATGCATTTTAGTATGGACCATATAAGAAATTAGTAACATATTTCCTTCCTCCTCTTTCTGTTCAGGCACAAATAATTGACTGCATTTGGGAAGTGTTAAAACTACCTTTTTATAAAAATGGATTCTTTGACAGATCACTCCATTAAAAATACCCCCCCAATGAAATACACATTTTAGTAGGTAACTTCAAACCATCTTGAAGAATAAAGCCTTTTAACTGTGTTTACAGCTGTTGCTTTATAGAAGACCCTAAAGAAGTGCTTCCTAGCTGTCTTGCTAAATATTACACTTTGGTCTTCAACGCAAGCCACTTCACAGTAATGCATTTCCATTTCCAGAAAGCAGACCACCTTCCTTTTCCTGCCCTTCTCCTATGTCTTCATATGCAGTGTCTTCACTAGTAACTGAAGGTTAATTTTGAGGAAAGCTGAACCATCTCTATCTTCCCTCCACCCCTACCACAAATCTCTGCTGCAAAACAAAGGAAGGAGTGAGAGAGAATTTGATTTTTCTCCTTTCTTAAAAAAAAAGTGTTTGTTTAATATCTAAACCCTTTTCAGGTTTTTACTCTGCAACTGGTTATTTTTGTAAAAGGTGTATTCTAAACTCAGCATGTTCTCTAATAACTTTTTTTTTTTTTTACAAAATGCATCTTTTTAATCTTTCATGTGGGAAAAATACCATATCTCATGGAAACACTTCCGTATCAAACCATGAAATACTAAGTTTACTGCTCTCTAATGAATTTGATGCTGGGTTTATCTCAGAGAAACCTGAAGTCAAGTGGAAGGGTACATTTGTAGAAGCATGAGGTAGTTTTTTTAATTATGAGTTTGCTGATGTTGTTCTTTTTTGTTTGTTTTTGAACAAGAGGCTGTTTCCATGCTATACAACTGCAACCTGAAGAGCATACCAAGAAATGGATTATAGTGGTCTATGGAAAAGTAACTATTTCTGACAGGCATATAATGTAGCTGAATAAGAACATGGACTACATAGCTTTGCAGGTAATTTAAAAATAACACAATTCAGCTTCTCAGCTTAATTTCTCTTGAATAAGTACAGGAGATGTTGAATATTTAATGGATTTTTTTTGTATCAGTTACAGGCGACTAAACCAGAAAAAATCCACTGGAATCACGAGGACCTTTATTTCTGATGTTGTGAGCTGTTTAGTGACTCCTCGTTGCCATAATTCTAAAAATAATTTGTCAGGGCTGCGGGTTCTCCCATGTGAAAACAGTATGGGGGCACTTTTGGCAGTCAGGGTTTCTTGCAGAGACCCCATGTCCTGAACACTTCCGTGACTGATACATTTGCACTTCAGACGCATCTTTGCTGGAGATGCGTCCGCCTTGATTCGTATTTTTGTGCCGAAGTTTTCTAAGACGAGTCAACTTCTGTCCTCTAATGCTACAACAAAAACAGAAAAAGGCTGTTGTTTTTTTAAAAGCCAAACGATGGCTTCTTATTCCGGTATGAGCTTCCAGAAATTCCTGCTCTTCCCCTCCTCCACATTTGATTCTGTGAGACTTGCAGCGTACTGGGCTAGGGGGAGTTCCGTATTCCGTGATGTTCAGCCCACATTTGTAACTCGCCGGTCGGGGTAACTCACTGAACGTTTCTAATCTCGCTGATTGCGTTCCTTTGTGTCCCTAGTGCGAAATACAATTAACTCGCCGGGGGCTGTTCCCCGGGGACTTCCGTCAGCTGCCGCCTCCCTCTGGCCCGGCCATGACGCCAGGCCTGACGCTCCGGTGCCCGGGCCCGAGCGGCTGGGCCCCGCAGGGGGCC
>NW_005054328.1:940530-959946 GCF_000277835.1 Geospiza fortis | reverse complement strand
CCCCCGGCGGGGCGGGGCCGCCATCCCGGCCAGGCCGCCTCACATGTGGCGCCGCCATCGCTACCCCTAGGCCCGGACCGAGGCGTAACCAGCTTTTTTCTGGGGAACTTACAGGTGTCGACTCTCTTTTGCCGAAAGAAAGAACTCAACTAACATCCAAAATGGGAAAGGAGAAGACCCATATCAACATCGTTGTCATCGGCCACGTCGATTCTGGCAAGTCCACCACCACCGGCCACCTCATCTACAAATGTGGGGGCATCGACAAGAGAACCATCGAGAAGTTCGAGAAGGAAGCAGCTGAGGTGCGTGGGCCCCTAGCAGCCAGCAGAATTCCGGGCTGCGGGAATGAATAGACCCTGAATTGAAAAGCAAACCTGCAGAGCGTTCAGTGGCCACGGGGAGGCGGTTTGGTTGCCTCTGCCCCAGGAGCTGAACAAGTGGCTCAGTGTTGCGTGGCCGCAGGGCGGCAGCTGCGTTGCAGTTGTCCCTGATGTAGAACAAGTGTTCAGTCTGCCATTGTGTTAGTTGCAGACAGTCAGATTGGGAAATGTAGAGTAAGTGAAAAGAAGGTAATCTAAAATTGCATAGTAACATCTGGAATCAAGTTAAAGGGCTGAATTCAAACTGCATAGAAGGAAGTTGGTGTATTGAGGCCTACTTTAAAAATCGGAGTTTTACTGATACTGGGTTTTTTTCTATTTAATAACAGCGCAGGTCATAAGAACATTATTAAATAAAATTTGGTAAATGTTGAGCAGAGTGGCAGTTAAAGTGTTGATTATTGCAAGGATTGAAGTACTAAGAGGACTTGGAATTGTAGAGGATACTTTATATGACTCAGGCTCAAGAGCTCTATCATTGAGATGCGTTAGTGAAATTAACAAGCTGTCAGGGAGTCTGAATTTGTCAACAGGTTCAGTAAGGTTCAACAGTTGGCATCTCTCACCAGTAGCACCAAGTGTATCTTGTTGCTTGTTTTATGAGCAGCACCGTTTTTCAATGTTAAGCCAGTTACTATTACTAGATTGTGTGATCTTTCTGAATTAGTTGCAGATAGACAACTATTTTTTTTTAATGGGAATAAAACACTGTGTTTTTTGTAACCATAGATGGGCAAAGGTTCCTTCAAGTATGCCTGGGTCTTGGACAAGCTGAAGGCTGAACGTGAGCGTGGTATCACTATTGATATTTCCCTGTGGAAATTTGAAACAAGCAAATACTACGTCACCATCATTGATGCTCCTGGACACAGAGACTTCATTAAAAACATGATTACTGGAACTTCTCAGGTATGTGAAGAAAGTAGGATTTGGGGGGTTCATGGGGTTCCTTGGTTGCTTAGGGGGGTTCCTGTAGTACTTAGACATACACACAAACATTATAGTGAGGGTTTGTTTTTTTCTTTTCAAAGGCTGATTGTGCTGTCCTGATCGTTGCTGCTGGTGTTGGTGAGTTTGAGGCTGGTATTTCCAAGAACGGGCAGACCCGTGAGCATGCCCTTCTGGCCTACACCCTGGGTGTGAAACAGCTGATTGTTGGTGTCAACAAGATGGATTCCACTGAGCCACCCTACAGCCAGAAGAGATATGAAGAGATTGTTAAGGAAGTCAGCACTTACATCAAGAAGATTGGCTACAACCCAGACACCGTGGCTTTCGTGCCAATTTCTGGTTGGAATGGTGACAACATGCTGGAGCCTAGCTCTAACGTAGGTTTAGCATTTATTTCTGTTAAGGCATTAAATTAGGAAGACTGTTAAGACTAATTATGCTATGGTAAAATGCACGTGTTTTGTAATAGTTACATTTGGGAAGTGCTAAGGTCCAAGATAAATCTTGACGCTCAAAAAACTCTTATTCTGTAACAGTAAATTGAGATAATGCTAAGGGATACAACTTGTGCTTTTTCAGCCTTGCACCATTAAATTTGGCAGCGAGATTACCCTGAGCTTGTTTTCATTACAGATGCCCTGGTTCAAGGGATGGAAGATCACCCGTAAGGATGGCAGTGCCAGCGGAACCACCCTCCTTGAAGCCCTGGACTGCATCCTGCCACCAACTCGTCCAACTGACAAACCTCTGCGTCTGCCTCTTCAGGATGTCTACAAAATCGGCGGTATGTGTTCTCTGGAATGCTCCTCATGTGCCAGCAACAGCTGATCTATGGGCCAGAAATGCAGGCGTTTGCCCGAGAGCTGCTTTTCCAAATCAAAAACTAAAATTCTTGTCTCAAGTGGGTTTTTCCCCCCATAAGGGCATATATTCGCTAAGCTGAATAATGAATAATACTTGTTGTTGCTTCTTGCAGGCATTGGTACTGTACCAGTTGGCCGTGTGGAAACAGGTGTTCTGAAGCCAGGCATGGTGGTTACATTTGCCCCAGTCAATGTAACAACTGAAGTGAAATCTGTTGAGATGCACCATGAAGCCCTGAGCGAAGCTCTGCCTGGTGACAACGTTGGCTTCAATGTTAAGAACGTGTCTGTGAAGGATGTTCGCCGTGGTAATGTTGCTGGTGACAGCAAGAATGACCCTCCCATGGAAGCTGCTGGCTTCA
Source organism: Geospiza fortis (assembly GCF_000277835.1). Classification (NCBI taxonomy): domain Eukaryota; kingdom Metazoa; phylum Chordata; class Aves; order Passeriformes; family Thraupidae; genus Geospiza; species Geospiza fortis. Next base: position 957,387 of record NW_005054328.1, on the reverse strand, counting down.
CTGCACAGGTATGTTATGCAGCTGTTCAGCGATGTTGGGAATGTAGCTCTGTATTCCAAAATAAGAGTCTTGTTAGGCTAAGCTATAAAGCAACATACAGTTGTATTTTGAGTTCTATTTGATTGAAGTAAATCTCATTAATTCCTTGGCTTTGTTAAGAACATGTCAGTGTTCAAATTGCCCTCCCTTCTAACTTGGCTTTCTTTGTTTCTTAGGTCATTATCCTGAACCACCCTGGCCAAATCAGTGCTGGCTATGCCCCTGTGCTGGATTGCCATACTGCTCACATTGCCTGCAAATTTGCTGAGCTTAAGGAGAAGATCGATCGTCGTTCTGGCAAGAAGCTGGAGGATGGCCCCAAATTCCTGAAATCTGGAGATGCTGCCATCGTTGATATGATCCCTGGCAAACCCATGTGTGTTGAGAGCTTCTCTGATTATCCTCCTCTCGGTAAGGCATCTCACATTAATATTGGTCTCTGGAAAAGACACTCCTCAATTTCTAGTGTCGGGATGCAGTGTGTTCTGTGAAACGCTGATAAAAGCTGTGACTTGAAACTGAAGTGAAACCAGGATTTTACTAGTACAGATAGAGAAACTCCGGAGAAGGGTCATGCCTCTGTCCCTGTCTGGTTCCAGAGGAGTGCTGGCCCATTTATACCAGCATGTGTGTTGCCACTGTGCAGATTGGGCTGGGAATTAGGCAGCACAGACAAAAGTCATAAAACATGTTTTTGCTTTCAGGTCGCTTTGCCGTGCGTGACATGAGGCAGACGGTTGCTGTTGGTGTCATCAAGGCAGTTGACAAGAAGGCTGGAGGAGCTGGCAAGGTCACAAAGTCTGCCCAGAAGGCCCAGAAGGCTAAATGAAAATTCTGTACACCAGCTGCCACCTCAGTCTTAACCAGTGGTGGAAGAACGGTCTCAGAACTGTTTGTCTCAATTGGCCATTTAAGTTTAATAGCGAAAGACTGGTTAATGATTACAATGCATCGTAAAAGCTTCAGAAGGAAAGGAATGTTTGTGGACCATTTGTTTCGTGGCAGTTTAAGTTATTAGTCTTTAAAATCGATAAATTTTTTAAAATGGAAACTTGACCAAAAATCTGTCACAGAATTTGAGACCATTAAAACAGAAGTTCAATGCTATGTCTCTGTGTTCTTTGAGTTAATGTTAAGTTTATGGCAAAATCTATATCTAGTCATGGTGGGATAAGAAAGGATTGTTATTAATTAAATACGTTCAGAAGTTGTAAAACAAATACTCAAAATTATTTGTTTCTGAAGAGTAGAACAAAATTAATCTACAGGTTTACTTTTAAACTGACCTACGCCTTAAATAACTCCTGGTGCTTTCTTCAAAAACTTTTTGGATTGGATTGCACGAATACCACGTAACAATTACAGTGTTTTCGTGCATTCTGTGAAGCATTGAGTAAACCAAGAAAAGTCTACATGGAGAAGAAAAAAATGAACACATTTAACCTTAGAAAAACATTACAAAGAAAGAATCCTATGTTGGGTTTCCAATATTTTGCACACTGATTTTTCTAGTCAAAAGCAGAACCAGATTTTTTTTTAGTGAGAAACATGTTGTGTAGCTCTCCAAAAATTAAACACTTTTACATAGGTGTTTGCTAATATATAGTAAGATATTTAATAGCCAAATATGAAAATTCTGTCTAGAATTACACTTCGATGCAATCTGAGTGACTCACCATTGTAGCCTGCACCAAATGACACAGTGGGACAAGGTGCCTGCTATCTTTTCAATAACAGTGAAAATTTGGATCAAACAGTTTGAAGGGACTTGGTTATCTAGTCCAAACTCTTTATTAATAATCAGTAGACAAATAACCCCAAGTTAAAAGTTCTGGGTTATAAGAATACCAGCTGTAATTATTAGTAATTCCGGCATAGAAGCCTTGCTTCAAATTGGTAAATGGGGGCAAGCAGTTAATGGATAATCAGAGCTGACTTGCATAATGGTGCAGCTGTTTTACTAACCTTTCACATGATTTCCCCACAGCATCCCCAGGATAGGTCAAAAAGAATTGGTATCTGTGAGGGACTTGCTCCATGACACCAGTATGTTTGTTCTGCCTGTAATGGCTGTATTATCTATGTTCTGTTTTCCTTTCCTTCTCCAGCTGTGTGCTTGCTCTGCAGGAGCTCATATCTGTACTGCTTGGATAGGTCTGAACTGCTGGTACTTGTTTTCATGCTCTTTGTCTGGATCTTTTCTGCTCACCTTCTGTGTCTTAGCTGCAGTGGAACCTTGGAGCATTACACACTGATTTTGAAGGTACAGTGGAAGCAAGGGCTAGAGAGCTTCATGGCAGGCTGTGTAATTCAGTACAGAAATGTCTGCTGCCTAAATTTGCTTCTGGAAGTTTGTTGGTGTCCCCAAGGCAACAGGAAGTACATAACTTCAAAATGGAGGCAGACCTACTGTTGCCATAATAAAGCTTGAAGTGTCTTGCCAAATCTTAGCATGCTTTTCAGTTAAACCGCTAAATATTTTCCAAGAGGCTTCAGTCAGACTGGTTCCGCAGGGTTCCGTTTTGGATGAAAAGTAAAGCAGCTTTGGCACAGGCTGCCTTCAGCACGGCTCAGCGTTCCTTAGATTTCCTTCACATTCCTTTGTTAGGTGCAGGATGTTTGGTTTGGCCAGCCAGGGGCTGGATATGCGACACCCAGTCTGGAGTGCCTCTGCACGTTGCACAGGGTTGTCTGCAGCTGGGTGTACTTGCTCCAGCTCCATGGTAGTTTGGAAATGGGCTTGTAGTAAGCGCCTCATTCAAATCCTTAGGGAAAATAAGGTGTGACCCAGCAGTGCAGCGCTCTGCTGCTACTGCAAGAGGCCCTTCGGTCAGCTGTGCATAGATCGGATCAGCTGCCAGAGCTGCTGGGAGGCTGGGTCACGTTAAAATGGCCTGGTTTAAGAGCAGGACAAGATTCAGCTGCATAGGTTACGGCAGAGGGACTGGTTAGGAGAAGACCCCTAAATAACACTATTGCATCTAACAACTTCATGTGAGCAGCAAAACACTTCAGAATGCTCTGCCTGCAATACTAGCAATTGCTTTCATGTACTTTAAACCTACATTTTACTCATTTGGTTCTTTTTTACTTTAACTTTTATAAACTAGATTTGCTTTCTCTGCACTAATGTTAATGCCATCTCAGTTCTTTTGTTAATCTGACTACCTGGGGAAATTGTTAGACTTTTGTAAACAAAATTTGGGAATAAAACTACTTCGATCAAACTTTTAATAAATGTTCTTAGTTGAGAACTGTATTTGTCTTCTGACTGCTTCTTTCTTTAAGCAACTTTTACAGCTGTCCTTAACTCTTTCCTCACTGTCCTGCAATGCTGGTGGTATTCATACAGAGGTGTGACAGCATGCTGCCATGGTGACGGAGCCAGCTCTGAAGGCAGAAAACTGGCTGGAGTCTTGCGTTTGTGAACGTTTCCTTTCTAGTTGTTGGTGAATGTTTTGGTAGTCCAGAGGACTTTAAATACGCAGAAATATTCCAGAACTGTGTGTGGCGAGGTAATGAGGGACAGAGAGGACAAAGGCTGGTTGGTCTTCGTAGGAAAATAGAGCCGTGCAGTCATAGCTGATATCACTAAGTAGCTTCTTGCTCAGTGTTGGTTGCCTAGGTGGATAGTTCAGGCTGGAATAAAATGGACTCTGCTCAGACTACTGCCCAGAGGCATTTTAATTATATCTCAGATCAGTTTGTGCAAGGTTAATAACTGGAACAACTTACTTTACTGAAATTGCAAATGAAAAACTCATTGACATTCTGAATTTAGCTGTCTCAGTATATTTTGAAAGGTATTGACAAATTTTGGAAAACTATTTTCTGTAAATGCATATTTAAAATTTTAGATTGGGTCATGATAAACCATGTAGAGACAAACTACAGGGATATTCCATTCCTCACTGGTGCTAAATGATTATCTGTTTAAGAACCATGTAAATTGAGTCTGATGAACACAATCCACCTGGTTTTAATTTCTTTTAGTGCTATGTTTATGTAGTGCCCAGAGGGAGGCTGGGCGGTGGAGGATGCAGTGGCAGGGCCGATAAGCTGCCTCACCAACAGCACCCTGGGGGACCTTGAGCACCTCTGAGTCCTGCTCAAAGCATTTGTTTCACCCAGAGCTCCTTTTCTACAAGAACGCTCACACATTCCACTGCAAGTTGTAAATTCCTGACAGTATTAACACCTTTGAATTTATTAGTTTCAATAACTCAGATTTTTCATGTCATCTGATTGCACCAAACAGTACTTCCTGCCTGGGAATTAAGTTTTCTGAAACTGCAAATCTTAAATAATATCCAAACGATAAGCTAACAGAGGAATAAACTGTGACCATGGAAGATAATACTGGGCAAAATTACCTTTCTCTTGCAATGCTGCTCCTGCTTACCAAGGAGAAGCCAGAAACCACCTCAGGAGAAAGAAAAGGGCACCTGGGATACATAAGAGATGAAGAAAAATCTTGATACCAAAACTGTATTGGATTCCAAGGTACAGAAGCTGTGGATTTTTAGCCTTTTCTGGGTCATCTTTAGTCCCTTCAGATTATTTCTGCATTATAAATCAATTACATTGTTGCCTGCTTTTTTAAAAATCGGGTTACTTTCCCTGGCTACCTACCAGTAATTATTTAATCCTTTAATGTTTCAAATATTTACACAACATAATTCAAATCTGCCGGGTTCTCTGTACTGGTGAGGTGGCAGCTGAACCCATATTTTCCTTGGAAGATGCTGAGTGAGGTACTGAGGGAAGGGTGGAAATCAGAGCGGGATACCCTGATGAAGGATCTCTGGCCTCTGGGTGGGGGGATGGTGGGGTGCACATGGGCTGTCAGCCAAGGAGCTACAATTTGTGCAGGTTTTGCTTATTTCTTCCTTTAAAAAAGCCAAACAAGTAGGAAGGTACCTAAGCTTTCATTGGTGAATATTCCCCATGGGCCAAGTGCGGGATTTTAAGGATGCAGTAGCAATAGGTTTGCACTGTGTGTGCTGAGGTCCTTGCTAAGTCTTTCTGCTGGCTCTTCTCAGCAAAGCAATCCAGAGCCCTGGGCATCCTCCTACAAGGGCATCTGCTAGCTCAGCTCAGCACAAACACTAGTCCTTGGGATAATATGCTAAGTTTTTTGCATTACATAGTCACTGGAAATGAGCAGAGCCAGCTCAGCCCTAACTCAGGGCCCTGCCTGCTCTGCCACCAGCAGTCACAGTCACATTTTCCCTTTCAGCCCAGTAAAATCTGGATTATTTAATACAAAGGGAAGAGCCACAGTGTTTCCCCAGCCCAGGTGCCTGTTCTGCACAGATCAGCACAGCTGGCAAAGCTGTTCACTCCAAACCTGCACAGAGATGGAAAGGCAACCCAAATGTCTCCTCCTGGAAGGGGCTTGATTGCAGGGAAGGCTGAAATTAAAAAGAAGCTTCAGGTTCCTCTTATCTGCAGCCACCTGGGCACATCTTAAGCAAAATGCCCTTTTTTTTGTTCCATATATGTATATATATACACACACATGCACACCTATATATTATATATAATATATGCATGCATCTACATAATTTAATAAGGTACCTAATTTTTTTTATAATTGCCATCAGCAGACTCCTTAAAATCTGCAATTCCTATTTTGAAGCTGGATTCTAACTAATTCATTAGTAAAAAAAGTGAAATGCCCCCAAATGAATTAATATTTATTTATTGATAATAACTTATTGTTTATACATATTATGATTTTGTAGGATTGTTGGTGTTGACTTGTCTCTATGTTTAACAAGTCCTTTAATAGCCTTTTCCAGAGGAAAAAAAGGAAGGAATAGATGAATTTAAATGTAATTATAAGTTTTTATGACTGACATTACTAGTAACAGTAACTAATGTCACCTAGCCTGCTGCTAAAGCACTTTTATGGATTACAATACCCTAATTCTTTGGAGAAGGAGGGGGTGTATATATGTGGCCCGGGAGTGGGAGAAGGAAAACCACCCTGAACGGGGCCTCTGCTCTACTGCAGTCACTTCCTTGTGAGGGAAATTCCTGCGACTCATTCCTAGGCACACATTCCCCAGGCTGCTACACACGTGGCACAGCCAAGGAGAGCTGAGGTCACTGCCTGTGACGTGACCACTCTGCTCCCAAACAGCCGCTTCCAGCTCCTGCCTGACACCCACCGCTTTCCACCAGCCAGCTCTGGGCCAATGTCACCAAGCCACCACTTTCCACCAGCCAGCTCTGGGGCAATGTCACCAAGCCAGCCCTGTCACCTGCCCACCTGGCCAAAGTCTCCCGAGATGCAGCGGGACAAGGACAAAACCTCTCTGAAGTGCCAGCTCAGCACTACTACAGCAGCCATTCCACTTGCGACTCCAAAAATCTGTACATGTGTGACACAGGCCACCACCTGGTCATGCATGGCAATTTCCAAGTTAAACCACAGTAGACTGGGAGGGAAGAAACTGATCACGAGGCTGTTGTCACCTCCCCTCTCTTCTTGCTGCCCTGTAAGGCAGAGTGAGCTCATTTCCCACCTGGCTCCGTGCCTGCTCTTCAGTTAACCACATCCAGCACTAAAACACTTGGAACAAGAGCAGCTTGTGCTTATCAGTTTCCAGCTGTGCCTGAAAATGTCCCTCCTGGGGCTAGTGCTGGGAGCTGCAGCTCATGCCAGACAGGAACACCTTCATCCTTCACTCTCTCCACCTGTGTCTCTGCTGCAGCCCGGGCTCTTGCTGAGCCGTGCTCCTTTGCAGCCCTCCGGGGTGGCTCTGCCGACCACTCCTGCAGCAGCAGGGAGGCACCCACTCTGCAGGCACACAGATAGGGAAGCTGAGGCTGGGGATGTGCCTGCTCAGAGCTGAGCACCCCAAGGAGACATCAGAGGCCATCAAAATATCCAGTCTTAGGTCTGCAAAGAGGTGAAGAGGGTGCAGCCTCCAGCTTTCAGGACAGGTTTGCCAATACTGCATTCCTTGGTGCAGAGGTCAAGGCCCAGGCACCAGGCATGGCCACCACACAATGGTGAGCATGGAGTCAGAGATCCTCTGGTGGGCATCCACATCACTCTCCTCCCTCAGAGCTACACTTGAAGGGTAAAACCTGCACAGCAATTTAGAAAGGAGACAAAAGCACAATTTGTTTCCCCAAAGCATCACTGACAGTGAAATAACAGGTCAAGAATCAATCCTTTTTCTCTGCCCTTTATGTTATAGCAACTGCCAGGCAAGTCTCCCATCTCCACAACTAATTTTAATCAAAGGAGGGGAAAGACACCTTTTATTTCTCAGTAGTGCCATGAAATCAAGGCAAAGTATGGAAACAACACGCTGGAAGGACTCTTAGCAGCATTGGCCATGGTTTGATCGGAAGAATCAAACCATGAGAGCACCTCCTTGGTGGAAACAGCATCTCCAAGGGGACAGTACGTTCCTCCCTGCAACCACTAAATGACATCCTGAGATACCTGTCACTGCATGAGGAACACAACCTTGGCAGGGATGGTCATCAAAGCTGGTGACCCTGAACATCTAAAACCACTGCATGTGAAGACTGTTAGTTAAAGCTTGCAGCTTTTAGTGTCTCCTAGCATAAAATATCTTTCCATTTTTCTCTTGCTTTCATGTTCCAGGCAGAAAAAAAGACAAGATGAAGAAACTGCTCAGTTCAAGTACCATATGAAATGAAAAGTAGAGTAGGGGAGGAAAATAAGTTGTCTTAAAAATCTGGGGTAAGATAGAGTGGTAGTGCTGATCACCAGGCCTGGGTTCTGCAGGAGGGAAGGAGAGACACACACTGAAGCAGGGAGCACAAGGACAGTTGGTATGTGCAACAAGTTAGGTCAACCTCACCTCACATCCTCCCTCCCTGCTAGCCTGGTGACAGCAAGGATTACAGGACAACAAAGTGCCATTCATTACTGCTCAGGCAAGGAAAAGCAAGCATGTTAAGAGCAGACTCCTCCAGTTCTGCCCTTCCCATCCTGTTGGTCTTAGCAAGGCCACAGGACCTGGGAAGGTCTAAGCTCACTTTGTCTTCACCTAAAAACCAAACCTTGGGCCTTGTAACAGACCCCCAGAGGTTAGAAACCAGATGGCACAAGGTGTCCTTCCTATCTGCCCATGCTACTTAAGCAGATTATTTAGCCTTTCTGTGCTTGGTTTTCTTACCAAAATGAATATAACTACCTTGAGCAATTTCTTTTCATGTTAAAAGTCTTCTCACACAAGAACTGTTCAGCAAGCACAAAATATTGTGGCAAACTCTGTGCACATGAAACCAACCACTACCTGAGGGACAGCCAGTCCTCAAACTTGTGCACAAGCCAGGTTTTCCATTTCAGCAAATATGGACATCATTAACCTACATACATGAACAGAGGACACCCTGTCTTAACAAGGGAACTCACTAGTGGCCAAAGACTCGCTTCACACTGGAACAGAAAGAGCAGTTGTTCCGGAGGATCTGCTGGGAAGCAATACACTTATTGACTTCAATTCCCCCTGAACTTAACTCCACCCCCCTCCTTAGACCACAGCTGTGCATTATGAAATTGTTAAAGAAAGAAGACTCCCCTCCTTCTGCTCTTCCTTTGACACTGGTGCAGCCCAGCCCAGTGGAATCACTCTTTCATTTATGCCGCATGTGTGAGACCAGAAGCACAGAAAATTTAGCAAAGCAGAGGAAAGTGTTTCCTTTTGCAGCAAGGCGCAAGGTACTTGCCTTTAAAGACACACATTATTGAAAGCTAAAGAGTCCTGTCAAATGACTGCTGACAAGAACTAGGAAATAGTTTTGAAACTGCATAATCAGATTAAAAGTGAAGATTTAGGGTTTCTTTGGATTCACATAGTTGGAATTCCATGAGCACCATCCCTGGAGCCCGAGTTACACCGCAGAAAGCGTAGCTGCCTTTCTTATGCTGAACTTAAGGCTTGCAAGGTTGAAGCAAATCTTAGAGCCAACAATGATGGAAGGAAAAGAGGCCACAGACATAAAGGAGCAGATAGACATTCACCTTTCTGAGCCATTCTGACATGAACTGACCTACAGATCACATGTCTAAAGCTCTTCCATGCAAGCCAGTGGACATTGACAGGGAAATGTTTAGGCAGGTTGGATAATGCCCCAAACAAACTGCAATCTCTGCTCATCCTCGTGCTGCATGACAGTCTCTGTCAACAAAAGGGATTTACTCTGACTCCTTTCTCTGGACAGGAAAGTAACCCTCACCCAAAGCAAATATGCCGGAGAAATTTCCAGAATCATGTTTTCAAAATGACAGATATATATATTTGGGTCATGGTTGGACTCAGTGACCTTAAGGATCTTTTCCAACCTATAAGAATCTCTGATTTTACTGTATGAAAATGTGTTCTGAAGCCAGAGGACATTCAGAAATGAGACCGGCACCAGAAACTGCTGCCTCAATCAAGCAAGGATTTGGTAGATGCACAGCAACAGCTTGGATTCCATGTGTCTCGCTGGTGAGTAATCAACTGCCCAGTTGATCCAGTTGACTCGATCTCACTCAAATCCAAGTTCTGTTCCTGTCAGTTGCAGGACCAGTGCTGATGAGAATCCCACTCCCCCAGCCCACAGCATATCAGACAGAGCATCACAGTGCCCAGGCTGAGGGGCATGGGGCAGGTTCCCATATGTCCCCCACCCTCCTCAGCACCCAGCCTTGTCCAGCTGCCTCCCCCAGCTCTGTAGTGAATCTCAGCCCACCTTACGAGTGGAAACTGTGATCCAGTGAACTGGCGAGGCTCTGCTGAAAGCTAAGTGATAATCGAGTTCTTCAGCAAGTTTCAAGATAAGCTTTATTTATTTTAGAAAAACATCTGCAGGATGTGGTGTTTACATTCAGTCTCCTAAGCAACTTTAAATATTCGTGTGGCACACGTTTCCATAGCCAAGTGTCTCCTTCTGGCTGACACCACACTGCGACACCAGCCTGTGCATAGTCACTGCACAGCTATGAACACAAGCCCTGAACTCAACGGAACACACTTTTCAGCTCCAATCCTCTTGTGCTGCCATGAGCTTTGCATGGTAACATTTCTTACTCATCTCAGAAGAAATAAACACTTTCCTTTACAAGATACAGATTTTGACTATCCAAAGTCTTCCAGATGAGTGGAATTTCAAAAGCAGTCCTCCTGTCTCTCCATTTGCATCCGCAAAATCACAGGCTGTATTTAGGTTTCTGAGCATTTACTTTGTGCATTCATCATTGTTCTATGCAATGACACTGCCACAGAACCCAACTACAACTGCTTTGGATCCAGTCAGCATGGGTGTTAACTGGGAAGAGGCTCAGGAGGGGATCTTGCCACGAAGTCTGGCAGGATCAGTGCCATTCTCTACAAAGGTGTTTTAACAAACTTTGTCTCCTCTTCAGAAAACTCTGCTGGAATCTGTCTTTGTGAAGTTGCTTTGCCCGAGTACATTTTCCCTGGGAAGTACTCCCCAGACTGAGGCACAGCTTTTAGCTTCTCTGTCTTGCGGTGATTGGTTTTCACAAATCTCAGCAGGTTAACAATAGCAGCTGGTGTGATTCCAGGGATACGGCTGACCGCACCAATCTGCACATGGAGACAGGAACAAGTTAACTACCACCAAACCTACACGCTGCATGGAGCTGGTGAGAAATGAGATCAAACCTGTGGGTGCTCCTTTCCCTAATTCTTTCACCCCCCCTGCCCCTAGAGAAGACAGAAGGGATTTCAGCGCTGCTCAGCCCTGCTGAGGCTGAGTTTCTCACCGTCTGGGGGCGGTTTGCATCCAGCTTCTCCCGCACCTCTGCCGAGAGTGAGGCATCAATGGCAAAGTAATCCAGGTCGTCTGGCAGCTGGAGCGCCTCGTCACGACGCACCTCTTCCATTTCCTGCTGCTGACTGACTACACACCACTCGTAAGCAGCTGTGGTGATCAGGGGAACAAGAAAGGCAGATACAGATAGATATTCATGTGAAACAAGTCACTTGCACAAAGCACAATGAGAAATTTCACTGAGGTGGAAAAAAGCTCCCAAGGAAATTTCCAGCCTCATAGACTATAGAGCCTAATTAACATCACTGCTTTGGAAGAAGTTATACTCTTTGATTTGTTATAGGAATTTAGATATGTAGGTTGTTTTCATCTTCTCATCACAACAAAGGATGGACTATTTGATGGGACAGTAAGAAGGAAAAAACCCACAGTGATCTTACTCACAGAGTGAAACATCAGTGCATAAAAAGGGCTGTGGCTTATGGTAAAAAGTTCACACTCTGATCAGTGTTTAATCTCTCTAAGCAGCAACATGAAACACACTAGGACAACTGCTGTCCCCTTACTGAACAAACATATACAGATCATCATGAGAGAACCTAATCCTTGTACCCTACCTTCTATTTTCAATCTCTCTGCCAGCTCTCTCCATTGAGCAAGCTTGCCCAGGGGTTCTGGGATAGCCTTTGCCAGAATCTCCATGTTGACATCTTGATACTGAAGGATATCAAAGGCACTGTGAAGAACAAGAGTAAACATTTATGGTAAAAACGAGTCACACCTGTAAGGCAGATTTATGGCTGTTCCAAGCTCAAACATACAAAGCTCTTAGCTTAAGCCAGAACAACAATCTTGAAGTACTGACAGCTTCAGGAAGGATGGAGAAATGCTATGAAACCACTAGCCAGATGTGCTAAAGCGAGCATAACCAGAAAGCTCCATGTGTTACTTACCTGACAGGTGACCTGCGATTGCTACTTATGGGAACTCCTGGTAGTAACTGGGACCATTTGGATATGCTGAACTGAAGTGATTTTAATGTTGCGATCCCATCCTCTAATGCAGCTCTCATCTTAACCGCTTGTTCATATCGCTGCTGTGACACACACCCAGCTTCTTCAAACCCTGCAGAGACACATGGTCCATGAGACAAAGGTCCACAGCCAGGCAGGGCCGGTCAGTGCAAGAGCTGGCACAGCAGCACACCTCTGTGAGTGAGCCTGGCGTCGGCGTTGTCCGGCCGCAGGGCCATGCGGAACTCCACGCGGCTGGTGAACATGCGGTAGGGCTCGCTAGTGCCCAGCGCCGTGAGGTCATCGATCAGCACTCCCACGTAGCCCTCGGTGCGACTCACTGTGAACGGGGGCTTGCCCTGAACCCGCAGGCACGCGTTGATCCCAGCAATCACACCCTGCACAGGCAAAACAAACCAAACTCCATCGCTCTCTTCTTAGCAAAAACATCGGCACTCCTGCCCCAAAGGCTCACGCGTCAAACCGCGGCCAGGAAAATGCAACGGTCTGTGCCAGTAATCCACGCTGTTTCCTTCTTGTGACATTCTGAGTGTCTGAAGGGCTTCTTGGCCCCTGCTGATGTGTCTGGAGACAATTCCCACACTTTCAACTATACCCACTGCACAGTCTCCATGCTGAAACACTTGACAGGACTTTCAATTACTATTGTAACTGCAACTTTAGTGATAGCAACTGCAGATACTTGTACAGATACAAGTAAAAATACCTTAGGCAAGTCAGGAATCAGGGTGAGCCACAAAAGAAAGAACACCTCATGAGCACAAAACGGGCCTAGCAAGACTATCACAAAAGCCAAGGTAATATCCCTTTCTGAGTGCTGATTATACAACAGTCAGATTTGCCCACCTGAGCTGCAGCTTCTTCATAGCCTGTCGTGCCATTTATCTGGCCTGCAAAGAAGAGGCGCTGAACAAGACGTGACTCGAGAGAAGTGGTCAATTGTCGGGGGTCTAAAAAGTCATACTGCACCCCATAGCCTGTGACACACAACAAGACAGATGTTACAGGAGGGAGTGTCAAGGCAACCAGTGGAGCAGAATGGCTTATCAATTCTATTTATTATTTCTGAACAAGCAGACTAAAAATCACTGCATTCAGGAATTAGTTTTGCTTGGTGTTTCCTCTGTTTTGCTATGCTCTAAACAAAACCTGCTTTTCATTAACTAGTAAATAAATATGACTAACAGATTCAAAACTATTCAGCCCTCACCTGGCTGTAACATCTTGGCTTTTTCCAAGCCTGGGACGGATCTGATCACCTGCTCCTGTAGCTCAGGTGGGAGCGTCATGGACATGCCCTGGGGATAAATGACATTGGAATCCAAGCCTTCTGGCTCCAGCCACACCTGATGTTCTCGGTCTGGGAAGCGCAGAACCTTTGATTCAAGAGAGGGACAGTACCTGTAACAGCAAATAGCCATGAGCAGCACCTGACATGGAGAAAAAGTTACTTTCCAAGAGCAAAGCAGGAGAGACCCACAGCTCCAAAGAGACTTCCAGCCTGTCCCCTCGACAGCCTTGCATGATGCCACACACTCACCGTGGGCCCCTGGTTGTCTCCCTGACGTGGTTGTTCAGGTGCAGGTTATCGCGGATAATTTGCTGGGCCTTCAGGTTCGTGTGAGTCAGGTAACAGGACAGCTGATCTTCCGGCTGGAACAAGCCAAAGCTCAGCCTAAGTTAATCTGGTCATGACACTGTATCCTTACTAAATAACTCTGATATCTCCAAGACCTTTCCCATGACGGCTGGCTCTCTCTTCTGGGAGGGGTCAGCAGGGCTGTCATACCCACTGTACAGACCGAACACGAGCAATCTGAGAGCCTGAGCACCATGCCCAAGACCAGACCAAGAACAGGATGGAATCTGGGAGTCTAGAACTTAAGTTCTATCCTATATGCTGTATTCCTAACTACAGGATGGATATTCCTATTAAATCAACACATTACATCACAGCATTCAAACTGATCACAGGGAAAAAAAGCTCTGGAGTTAGAAGAGTAGGTGCTGACCCTACAGCTAACAGCCAATTAATGGGCTTGGTGAAGAGAAAAAAAAAATTCTCTCGAAGAGGAAAAAACCTCACCATGTGAAGTAAAGTATTTCACCGATTTTTCTGAAAAAGAGTCAGTAGACTCACATTCAAAATTGTGACAATGTAGCACCATAACTCTTTAGAACTGCCACTGAATTATATATTAGTTAGAACAAAAGTCTTGTGATTTTATGTGGTTTTGATTTAGATCTGTGTTGGCTGAGTGTCAGTACAAAACCCTGAAAAATCATCTCGCTGCACTTGCAGAAAGGAACTCCATGGACCCATAACCCTTAGAGAACTTAATCAACAGTTGAAGATCAAAATTTAATAAATATTGGTTAATAGTTGTCATATAACTTGAGATGTATTAGATGCCATAGAGCAAGAAAGCTATCTTGAAAAAGTTAATACATTGCAGGTGTGGTAAGGGAGCCACTTCATAGGCCTGTATACCCCAGAAACTTAATCAATAGTAATTGTCTAAACAGGACAGCAAATTTAATAAAGTACTGTTTAGCTGGATAAAACCTGGGTCATCCATTAAACAAAGACAGATGAGATGCTCTGGTAGTAATAGAAGAAACAGAACACCTACACCATGATGCAATAAATTGGCCAGACTTCTGGTAGCATCTATAAAAAATCCTGCATGTTATAGCATATATAAATATCTGAAAATTGTTGTTTCTTTCAACATGTTTACAGAGAATAAATTTCTGATATGCTCTCAATTTTGACTCAAAATTATTATTAGGAATGTTTGTCTAACAACCTTTTGCTGTTAGATTTAAAACACTTTGTTTGAAAACCTCTCCTACATATACCAAGGCCTTCAACTGATACTACTTTTGCCCCATCCTGATTGTAAAAGGTTATTGCAATTCCTATATCTTCCAGGGCAAATTAACTCCTGATACTTAACTCTGTGCTGTTTAATTACATTATACAAAAATAGCCAATGTTCCAAGATTTTCTTCAGAAAATTGAACCTGTTCTGCTTTTAAGTTACTGTTAACCTGCCACCTCTCAGCTCTGTGGATAAATCCATCCTTTCTTAGTCAATACTACAAATTATCTCTAATTTCAACATCTTAACCTTATTCCAGAGCTAAGATAAGAAGCCAGACACTGTAAATCTCCACAATACAGACATAACACTGGAAGATTTTGTAAAACCAGCCATGTAACCAGCACATGAAGAATACTAGCAGTAGTATCACATTTCACAAAACTCTTGACTCCACAGGTAAAGAAAGTTCAGTTCTCAAGTTGAGAAGTAAGAGTGAAAAGGTATTTACTTTCAAAAGAACACAAGTAACTCTGCCTCACATTGAGAGTCCTCAAAAATGTAACACCTCCAGTACAAATACATCCCAGCTGCCTTTCCCAGCCCTGACTCCCCGGCTGATGATGAGCGCGACATTCCCAGAACCACTTCCCACCCGGCTCCATGTGCACCTGATGGGTGGGATGTGCTATCCCACCTTGATCCACACGGCCTCGCTGAGGAAGCTGAAGGGCACTGGAGGGTTGTCAGCTGCCCGTTCCTCCAGACCAGCGAAGTCAATTGTATCCTTGGCAAGTCGGGGCGGTGTCCCAGTCTTCAGCCTGCCCACAGCAAACCCCAGTTTCTCCAGAGTGTGAGCCAGCCCGATGGCTGGCTGGTCCCCCAGCCGCCCTGCCGGGTGCGTCTCCAGGCCGATGTGGATCATACCCCTCAGAAACGTACCGGTGGTCAGGATAACACTCCCGGCACATACTGTGCTCCCATCCCCTGGAACAGCAGGTTTTTAGAGAAGTTCACAGTTTAGTAGCAACAAAGCCCCAGAATTCTGGTGCTTCTGTCTAAAAGTAGACTGTCAGTGTTCACTGGGGGTTTATCTGTCTTCTATTATAAAATAATACCAGCTTCTCCATAACAAAAGCATCAATAGTAATAACTACAATAAGCAGCATGTAAATATTTCTCTATATTTATTATTCCTAAGCAAGTTATTTCTAAAAATAAAACCACTGAGAAAAATCCATATCCAGGCCTTTACTTTGGAAAGCTTGTTTATTATAACAGCAAGAGATAATGAAGTACAAGTGTGTTACTAAGAGGACCCCATGGTCCTGTAACACTGAGGGCAGCATACACCATTTACCAAATAAAACCTCAAAACACAGCGTGGAATTCAGTATCACTAGCCTGAAGAAAATTAACTTAGTTCATGTCCCAGTATACTACCAATCCAGGTATTTTTGACATTGTATTACTTTGTATTACACATATTAACCTGGTTTATTTCACACTTTACCTAAACCAGCTCTGTTGGCTAATTAATCTTTCTCACTAATGAATCAGAATAGGATGAATTCATCTTTCTCATCAGTGAATCAGAAATATTTACCCCAAAGGCTTGTCTTTAGGGTGGAGTAACTGAAGGCACTTAGTGAGTTATTAGCACGTACCCAGAACAACTCCTGTGACTTGGCATTTCCCGGGACGGCCGGGTTCTGGCTCACTCAAGAGAAGATCCTCCACAGATGCCTCACGAACTGTCAACAGTGGTGTGTTAAGGATTTCTTTCTGTCATGAAAGGAGTTACTGCAAAAATCTAGGAAGTTATGAGACATATGGGCAATCCCAAACCCTGCTGATTTCTGAAACATCTATTACCCACTTCCATTCTTACCAGGTCATTTGGCAGACACTCAGTTACGGTACTACCCTGATTTATCAGGTAGAAGTTTTCACTCACATAAAGTTTAAGCTCAAATGAACTAATTGGCCACGAAGCCTGACCTGTATCTAAAACACTAGAGAATTTTTCAAACTGTGCTAAGCTCCAACAACTTACACTACATCAAACTACCAAACAGAAAAGTATCTAGGTGTGATCGGTAAATAATGAAAAACAAATTATAGCTCGTTTCTTCGTAATCCTCAGTCGTGCATCCCGCCTCCCAACACCCAGGAGCCCGCCCGGC
>NW_005054328.1:940158-940469 GCF_000277835.1 Geospiza fortis | reverse complement strand
GGGTCAGCACCTTGTAGTGAACGCCGGAGCGGTCGCACACGCGGCCGCACAGCCCGTCCAGGGCGTCCACCTCCCGCATGAGGTGCCCCTTCCCGATGCCGCCGAAGGACGGGTTGCAGGACATTTCCCCTGGGTAATGACACAGGGACACCCTCAGCACCGCGCAAAGGCCCCCGCGACCTCCCCGGCTCGGCGCCGCTCCCCACGCCGGGAACCCCGAGGCGCCCGCGGTAGCTTCCCCCGCCCTCCCCAGGCACCCGCGGCGGTACCGATGGTGCCGATCCTGTGCGTGAGCAGCAGCGTGCAGGCCC
>NW_005054328.1:911769-939106 GCF_000277835.1 Geospiza fortis | reverse complement strand
CGGGAACGCGGGCCGGCCGCGCGAGGGCCGCTCTTAGCTGGCCTCTCCCGCCGAGTAAGGCTCTGTGACTGTAACTACAGCTCTAAGGATAGCTCTGTGAAGTAATCACAATGCATTACAAAATGATCAGTAACCTGCTGGATGGTGCTACGTGCGCTGAGTCAGAGACGCTACCTGAACGGTTTAGGCTGCAGTAAGCCCTGCCCTCGCACAGCACGCAGGTGAGCTCGGTGTAACAACACGATCCGTCAGGTATAGCACTGCACGAGAAACCCTGGGCCACGCTTTAGTTCATAGTTTTTCCAAAAAGCAGGAGTTATAGATACAAATTGAAAGAAGAGAAATTTAGATTAGAAAGAATTTTTTTACTGTGAGGGTGGTGAGACAGTGGTACAGAGTGTCTGAGGAGATTGTGGATGCTCCAAACCTGGCAGTGCTGAAGGCCAGGTTGGATAAGGTCTTGAGCAACCTGGTCTAGAGGAAGGTATCCCTGCCCAGGGCAGGAGGAGTCAGGACTAGCTTTGTCTCTAAGGTCCATTCCAACCCCTTCACCTTCGGTAATTAACCAGTACCCTTTTTCCTTGTTCCCGTAGACTGAAACTAAGTCAAACATAGGGACACTTTTTTTTTTCTGTCTAAAACTAGCTTCAGACCTAGCAGTGCATTTTTTTTCTTCACATCCTAAGTGCAAGAGGATGTCTGAGCATATTTATACATTAATTATTCAGAACAGCTCAAGAATCTTAAAGCTATCTTAAAAAATTAATAAGTTGGAGAGCTGGGAAGTGAGTTGCAAATTGCTATTTTCCACCCCAATGCACAGTAATCCTGCAATACCACAGAAATGAGCTCATATTTCACATCAGACACCAAGGTAGATGAAACCACAACTGGTATAAAAATCTCAGGAGAATAAAACCTAAGTTGCACATTGTCTGTTCTATTCTTATATTTGCAGATATCTGAACCAAATGAGTTTGACATCATGCTTGTAATGCCTGTTACAAGGATTCAGCTGGATGAGTCTGATGATACTGGAGCCTATTATTATGTATCATTCAAAAGGAGTCCAAAAGAAAAGGGTTGGTTGAAGTTCTTAGAGGAAGATGGAAAATTATCAGCCTTTAAAATGCTTCAAGCACTAAGAGAAATTATTAAACAGGAAGTAAAAAACATTAAAGGTGAGTACTGAGAGAACAAGCTTCATCAGGAAGTGGTAAAAACGCAGTTACATTGTGCATATGTGTTGCCCCAGTATTAAGAACACACATTTTCCTGCCAGTCTCTTTGTGCCAATGGAGCTGTAACCCCTCCTGTCCCCAGTATCTCAAGCTGGCTCTTGTGTTAATAATCACAAATGCACATAGGTAACTTGTTACATTATTAACTCCACTATGCATATTTTCTGTATGAAAATAATAAACATTAAGGGATGTATGCTTGCTATTTCCTACCTAACCTGTACATCTTGCATCTATCTGGAGTATACAAAGAGCCATTTGCTGAAGTAGTAGCAAAACAAGGAGCTTTCTTTTATACAGCACCTGTATTTTCTTTTATACAGTACCTAATATTTTTTATTGATCAGTGCAGAAATTGCATGCCAGTTATTTTTATAATTAAATATATATATATATATATATATATAATTATATTAAAATAACCCCAGTTAGGTTTTCTTTTTCCCAAAACCTTCAGAAATATTGTGGCCAGATCTCTTCACTGTGTGTTTTCAACAGGGAAGCAGTTAAATGAAAAACATTATTATATTTTTAATTCTTAGACAGTAAATCAAGCAAACACAGTAGTGTTCCCTGTTTCATAGAACTCTTCAATAGACCGTCTCAATGTTTCAACATCCTGTAGGATAAAGAACCATTGACTGAACCCAGGTATTTCTTTTGATTGCTTATGAGCTCTTTAGTAAAAACTGTAACATTCTTAAAAAAAAGTTTTCATCTTACTAATCTATCTATCTAGCTATCTGTCAATCTAACATGAAATATCACTTTCTTTGTTACTAGGTATGGAAGTCACTGTGGCAAGGAAAAAGGCTGGAAGCCCTGCAATAACTCTTCAGATCAAAAAACCTCCATTAGAAATATCAGTGGACATCATCTTGACTTTGGAGGCTCAGCAGAGCTGGCCCTGCAGCACGCAGGCTGGCCTCAAAATTGAACAGTGGCTGGGAACAAAAAAGAGGAGGGATTTCAGATTTAGATCAATTTATTTAGTAGCCAAGCAAAACAAAAGAGAAAAAGTTCTAAGAGGTACCTCAAATATGGACAATAATAAGTTATGAAATGTCTTCTCTACAACCTGATCACTTACAAGTGCTATAGAAAGGGTAGCCAGATCATGTTCAGTATTCCATCTTCGAGACACCTCATCCTGGATATATCCAGCTCAGACAACTGAAATCCCTCTTTAAAGCAGCAGATTTGTGGTACTGCTGTACCTGTCCTGTACTGTACTGAAATGTAAATACAAGCCCACTCTGCCAGGCTGTACACTAACCATTACAAAGAGCATTATATTAGATCCACTCCAGCCAGACACATGGACATGAGCCTTCCCTTGGGCTAGTACTGTGCTTAACAGCAGCTTGCACTCTCTTGTAAGGAAATTAGAATAAAGTTGCTAAAAACGCAGGGAACTTCCCCACACATGAGATTGCATCCACAAATCAGATACTTCTGCAGGAAGCAAACTGTTTTCTATCAAGATACATTATTTCTCACTGAACTCTGGTACGGCCACAACATTTTTTCTTCCAGACTACTGTCATGTTGAGCCTCCTTTAGTTTGCAGAAACATTCTGGTACCATTTTAATTAGCATGCCCATGTTATCAAAGCCCAGTACAGAAGTACTGATTTATTTGGCAATTTCTTCCTGTGCAAATTAAATGCAAAGAGTAACTGAGCCAAACAGGCAAGGCAAACTGTAATTCATGAAAAAAGACAAAAGTGATTGTTGGTATTAGAAACAGGGCATTGAGCTATATTAGTAATTATTTTCAGAAGCATGAGCAGAAGAACAAAAAGAAATGCTTTAGAACAGTCATCTTACATGAGACAAGCTCACAAACCTATTAAGTGCACAAAGAAAACACAATAACAGAAATTAAAAGGCTGTAGATTTCTTTGAATAATGCAGTTCTCTAAATCATGTTCAGCAAATCCAGGGACATTCAGAACTAAGCCTAATTTTAAAGTAAATCCAAACATCCTTAGGAATTTAAAGCATCCAAACAATTAGGTCCTATATTAATTACATTCCATTTGTGTTTGTGAAGCAGCTGGAGAGTTAAGGAGGACCTAACTGCACTCACTGAATTATAGGGTTTTTTTTAGTAGGGGCAAAAAAATTGTGGGTATTTAAGTCAATTACAAAACTGGGGTTTTTTTCTAGCTACAAAAGCTGATGCTTAGTGCTGTGTAACTATTTAACAGTCTTGTGCTTGACTTCAGGGAACACCTGGCGACTCTCCTTCTCACATATTGAAAAGGATATGATAAAGAACCATGGCAACTCAAAGACATGCTGTGAATCCAATGGACCAAAGTGCTGTAGGTTGGTATTTCACAGGAATATTTTACTTTAGCCTGTGTGAGCTGGGCTAGCACTAACACTGTTTCAGTTTAGCACTTAAGAATATGATCTAACAGTAATTACTCATAATAGGAAGCAAGAGTCTTTAAGGCATAATTGTTCTACAGCAATACCACACTGCATGTGCTTGCTGAATGTCTGGCTTGCATTTACCTAATGAAAGGTGGAAACAATCACATTGGTGGTTTAGACTCCAGACTTGCCTTAGAATGCAAAAATATGTGAGTTGTTCAATTATCTTTCCCAAATTCAGTTCTGTTTTAAAAAAATTCTTTAAAAAGTGACTGACTCCACTTTCTGAGCAAAATTTCCCTTCATATCAAGGCAATTTCTAAAATGATGGTGAGAAAACTGCTGAATGAGATCAAGATGAATAAATGATTTTTCACTTCCATGAGAACTGTTTTCCAGATTTCTTCAACAAGGAAGAACAAATCCCACATGAGATACAAAACCTCCTTAACAAGTAAACTAAGAAGTTGGTCTGCCAATTACATCTTGTACTGAATCAAGAAAGCAACAAGAGAATTAATGCATAATTGAGTTGAAATATCTGATCTACATATTTAGAACTACAGAGAAGATACCTAATATATATATATATTTTTTTTTAACAGGAAAGGTTGTCTTAAACTGCTGAAGTTTCTTCTAGAGCAACTTAAAAGGAAACACCCAAAAGAATTGGAAAAATTCTGTTCCTATCATGTCAAAACTGCTTTTCTCCACTCCTGTGTGATGTGGCCAAATGACACAGACTGGCACTTGGGAAATTTGGACCATTCCTTTCAGCAATGCCTGGGATTTTTTGTGGATTGCCTGCAAAAGTCTCAGCTGACTCACTTTTTTATTCCCCAATACAACTTGCTCAGCCAAGAAGATAAGGCAAGACATCATTTCCTTTCAAGAAAAATAAGCTATGAATTGAACAATGGATTCCCAGTCTTTCATGAGAATTATTAAGAACACTGTTCACAACAGATATCTAATCATGTTGACTTTACATATTTGAAACAAAAAACTCTGCAATATAAATGACTCTTCAGTAGTCTGTACTACAAAACCCACAACAAAATGACATGAAAACCACTAAGAGAAAAATCTATACTTCAGTCACATTGCTTAGCCATAACCCTTAAAATAAATGTTTTAAGTAATATTTACCTTGCCTTTCCAAATATAGATGTCACCTGCAAAATATCTTCAAGGTATACAAAGAACATAGAGAAGAATTTGCAATAGTTAATTTCCCACATGTAATTTCTGTGTTTCCAAATACAAAGGCATCAAAGACTGCATAAAGGAAAAAATGACAATTTTATTTAAAATTAAGATCCACTGCAGAATATCCAAAATACACTCCTACTTTCAGAAGAGAAAAAAATCCCTGGAGTTACTTTGACATTAACCAGAACAACTTCTCCAGATTACCTGGGTGGATATGAAGATCTTTTGCAGAAGACAATCACCAGCAATAGTTACCAATGAGAGAATATTTTACCTGAGTAATATGAAGTTCCTGAAGTAACTTATCCTTTCTGAGTCTTCAGAATTACTTTAGAAATCAGTTTTTTCATTGGGCTTTGGATGGGAAATAATCATTACCTAATATGCTACAACAGAGTAGATGGTTTTCTGCCAATAAGCATTTATTTGTATGATGAATCATGTAGAAAGAAATGCATCTTTCAACCTGTATCAAAGAGGAAGACTCTTGATATAAAAGGTTTCCAAAACCAAAATGCAGCATGAACTGGACACTTCTGAAATTGAAATTCCTATCAATTTCTCTCATATTGAAGAAACGTGTGTTAGGAAAAAAATATTATAATCATTCCTATTACTAAAATCGTGCAGGTGAGAAGTACACAGCATTTGAGAACTGCAAATAAATACATCTTTTGCTTCTACTTATAGAAGCCATGGGAAGTCCATATTTTTTGCCTACTTTTTGAAGGCAAAATAACTTACTGGATTGAATAATGCCCAGATTTACCTCAATTATGAGCAAATTAAGAGGAAAGAATATTTAGAGAGTAATTTTACTAAAGTATTCTTATTTTACTGAATTTTGTTTATTAGTTTTTATTTAATCATATGACACATAAATAAACACAAGTTCAGACCAAGCATCAAATGAAGGAATAACTCCTTCCCATATAAATTTCAAAGAGTAGAAAACATGCCCCATTATCACTGGGAGTCTGTGTGACAGAACCTGACATCCAAAGGTAAAGTGTGAATCAATTTTATCTGGAAGAAATAAAAGCTGGTCTTCAAATGTATTCTTTTTTCCATGACTTTGTTAACGTTGCTCTAGTAAATTCTGGTTTCATTCCTTAAGCTAGAATATTACATCCACAAAAACCAAAAGTGGGTTTTCTTCCCCAGTTAGCCACAAACAAGTACTTCCTGTCATGCTCTCCTCCATTACAAGAACATGAAGACCTCTCTCAAAAAATCTTGAGACACAAGTCTTAACAAAAATTACTACCAATGTTAAGTTTTAAAATATGAATAAAGAAAACTTGCTTTAGCAAACAAAAGGAACAGCAAACAGAGCAGTTTTCATTATCCTGAGAAATCCTCCTGCATGCCAGCAACATATCAAGGCAAAGGTACAGCATTTTGAAACTACATTGACAAACATTGTTTACAAAGAATAATCTGGTTCTCTGAATATAAGAGGAAAAATTATCTTTTACATTCTTATATAGCAATACTGCATATAACTAAAAAAAAACCCAAACCAACCAACAAAGCCACAATACTTGTTTTTAACCAGTAGACAATGGCTTTAGAAGTTTCATACATCACACAAGAAAAAATTATGTGAAAATAGTGTCCAAGTGCAAAACCAGATTTATTCCTATATAAAGTTACTCCAGTTTTCTAAGACGCTTTTGAGAAGTTTGTTTAAATAGGACAGGTACAGAAAACAATCAAACACAAAATGAAACTAATAAATTCAAGCTCATGGAAGCTAACACTAATTAAAATCACTTTCTCTGTTTCAGTAACTTCAAGGGACTACACTTATTTTGAGGGCTTTCTCCAAGGTCTTGGTATATCCTTTTCATTTTCTTTTCTCATTTGTGATTGTTTGTATCTTTCTGCCATTGCAATAAGCTCATCAGGAACTACCTATTAAGAAAGCAGGCAAAAAACCAAGGTGAATTTTAAATAAATCCAAACTTTCAGACTGCTTTATGAAAATGCTATTGATTTGTGTGCTCCCAAACTTGATTTCATTATTTATCTGGCTCCTGTCACTTTGCAGATTATTTTCTGTAACAATGCAGAGAGAAATCTTTTTATGTAAGATTGTACTGAAATACACTGAAAAATAATCATCATAGTGGATTTTCAATAATATATCTATGCTTGTATCACCATATCTGATGGCAACATATAACCAGCTAATTACAACATTATAGTTCAAACAGAAATTTATCTTTTAGTTATAAGGAACAGCTGGTAAAAACATCCAGTGCCACTTAAAGGTGATGTCATACTATATACATTTACTGAATGTTGATTTGTATTAAATTCCTTATGGAAGTTTTAAGAGCCTCTGAAGAGAAATTTTGTGACTTAAAGAAAGTGTTGTCATAGGAATGGTTCTCACATGCTTAGAACAAAGCAAAAAGATCAGGAAAGAGGGGCAGGAGAAAATGGTCAGATCTCCCACCACTGGGAGGTTGTAAGACCACCTTACCAAGATCCACAGGGATTTTTGGCATGTTTGTTATTATGTGGAAAAGGTGAATAGTATCGTCCATACACTCTCACCTCAGAGTTCTTAACAACTGAGGCCAGATGTGAAGAATTACAGACAGATTTATTAGTTGAG
Source organism: Geospiza fortis (assembly GCF_000277835.1). Classification (NCBI taxonomy): domain Eukaryota; kingdom Metazoa; phylum Chordata; class Aves; order Passeriformes; family Thraupidae; genus Geospiza; species Geospiza fortis. The sequence goes on along the minus strand of NW_005054328.1, from coordinate 931,642 downwards.
TGACAGTGATGGAAAAAAACCCCCAGATACCATTCTTTTGCTCATAGAACAAAGGCAGTATCCAACAAGACTTCTTAAACCAGGTTGGGCAAAATGCTGACATTAATGCAATGTTTACTGCAAAAAGCACAGTGTGCAACTGTACTGTCAAGAGGTCTTGGATCACTGATCTGTCAAAGCCAGCCCACTTCAGCAATCTATGATGGCACGTGGCTGTCAGTGGAAGTCACCCCTCCAGAATCAGTTTCCTGATCAGAGCAAAGGGCACTGTGTGAACATTCTATTAATATGATTGCTCTGTCTGTGTCATTTGTGTCTGCCAGTGGCACAAATACAGTGCAAACAGCAGAGTACAAACAAATGTAAATATCTTGAAGTCTCCCTAAACGTGCCTGGGCTTGGCAATGCTTGAACAGGTGGAGAACACAGCCAGGACAAAAGGTCTGGTGGAGCAGGAAGTTATATTCCTCTAGTTTCCATTTCTTTTGTCAGGCTTTATAATTGAGCAATGCTTGCTATTTGCTATCAGCAACTTTTTCGTGAGCTGGCATGAGAGACAGCTCACTAGTATATGTTTTATGCGCTGAATTGCTCTTACTGGTAAGCAACTATCCTGGCAAAATATGACAACTCTGGAAGAGTCCATTCTGCCTAAGTTTCAAACATGATTTAAAAATAAAGTTAATGTATCTCTAGCTGAAAGGCACAACAGGCTTATCAATGGAGATAGAAGTAATGAGTAATTTTTCAGTTGAAACATCAGATGATTTTCTTCCTCAGTATCAAATCCTCCCCTAGAGCTTGAAGCATAATTTATTCCAAACTAAAATCACAACAATTTCTTGCAAGAGTGGTTTTTGAGCAAGCACAAGTCAAGAGCAGGAAGAAGTGAGGATACAGAAACATAATCTCAGTGAGGTAATACCCAGCATCTAGTGCCTTGTTGAAATTTTTCATGAAAAATCTGTGTATCTGCTAAACATATAAGCTAGGAGAGGGTCATACAAGTGAGAAAAGGATAAAGGTGCCATAATTTATATGGAATGCTTTTCTTGGTATCACAGAGCTTACTGTTTTTCTGCTAAATCTGTCCATGCTTGTTAATAAGCATTTATATATAAAAGATTCCTTCAGCATGAAACAGACACCTTTTTGTTGTACTTGTTTTTCTTTATAGATCTGTAGATTCAAAATTACAGAGAACATTTTGCTAACAAAAACAACTAACTTGTTTTGAAATCAAAGTATTCTGAGCCTTCAGTTCTCTCTTACTTTTACATAATGTTTTAAGACTGAAACAATGGTATTTTTATTTGTCATGAGAAAAAACCCCAACACTTCGTCTGTAGGGATACTTCCTTTCTATCAGACATAACTAAGTTTGAGAATAATGTTGTGACTAATAGTTACTTCTGAAAGGAAGAATTCAGAGTTCCTCTTTTCTCCTCTGAACTCAGACTTGTTCCCAGTTGAACTATCACACATTACAAAAAACCACAACCAGTTTGGGAACTTTGCAGCCTACAGCTGGAGACAAGACTTGAAAGGTAATTGCTAACACAGAATAAAAACCTCAAGGCACCTCTAGAGTAGCTTCACAGTATTATTACTGGTTTTACCTCTTGCATTTTCTGAATAAAAACAAAGCAAAAAAACCCCACCCCAACCAAAAACCTCAAATCTGCAACTTTAAAGAATTATTAGGTAACTACTGTTCTACACTGTTTTCTTCTCCTTTCCCCCCTCTCAAAAGCATCTCACTAGGCTTTCAATAAAGCAGCGTAGTGTCTTTCAAAGAAGAGTCATAAAACAGAAGATTGAGGTGAAGTTCTAACCCAGGGTTTAAAGTCTGAGTAAGTGTCTATAGTAAAAACCACAGATTCTAGATAAAATCCATTTAGTATGTACTCAAACTCCCATCCAAATAACCAAACAAACAAACACTGTAACCCAAACAAACAAAACTTCAGCTCAAGTCAGGACTTGAACTGGGGGTTTACTATAAATCAGGCAAAATGTTGTTCTTTGTTATAGCAAAAAACACTAACACAATTATCTGTTTTCTCAGATATGGTATCAAGAAAAAATATGCTTCTTTAAAGAAAGAGATCACATTCCAGTTCCACTTCACATACTATTTACAGGCATCAGTAATAAAGCTTGGAAAAGTACGTGCAGGAGCCACAACTGTCAGGTACAATAAACAGATAAGATAGTTAAGCTTCTTCTGATACAAGTACTGTTAATATTTAGACCGTTAAACAAGAAATTGATACATGCATCCCAAAGTGAAATAAAAATGGAATAAAATTTCATGAAATAAAATAAACCCTATTATTTCTCTGCAGACATCAATGTGTATGTTAGTTACTTTTTCTTTAGACACAGAAGGCTTTGGTTAAAGTTCACAGTTCCTTCCTGGGACTCATCTGTAAAGTAAAAACAGCTAAGGCTATCTAGGAGAAGACAGACTAGAATACCCATTTTCTTTCCCTGAGACACCACAAACATTCACCAAGAAGGGTCTAAATAGTCTTAGACCTTCATGACACGCTTCAGGGGCTAACCCAGAACCAATATAAATCTTACCCAGTACTGTATGCTTACTTGATTTGCTCTTTCCAGAATGTCAATCAGCTCGGACGCAAACCTCCAATCATTGCCCGTGACAAGTGTTACTGCTTCCCCAGAGCGCCTAAACGAGGAAGGAAACAACTGCTGATCCTCCAAACAACTCTGGCCAGGCTTTTACTACTGACCTAGGCAGTAATGAACTGCACCACAGGCAATATTACTGAGGTGATAGAATAAAAGTGGCTTGAGCATTAACCATGCACATGACAGAGAACATCTTTTCATAAAAATCAATACAGCAATTCACCTAAAATGGAGCAAATGCACAACTAATTTAGATTTTAGATAATAAACATAGCATAATGGCAACATATTTAAGTATGAAGAGACACACATTCATATAATGATTAAATGAGAAAAATCACACTTGTACTAGCCTGGGAAAGCAGCATCCAAAAGAACTACCACTACACTACACCACCGTGATCGGCTGCAGATTTTGAACCTACAGATGCTTCTTCGCAGTTGCTTCTTCTAGCAACTAAATAAATCAGCAGCTCATGAAGAGATAAACAAGGAAGTAACATTCCAGAATATCAATGCAAATTGTTTTTCTAATTCTTCCTCATATTTATACCAGCTTTCAAACACCCTTGATTCAATAACAGAAAAGCATAAAACTTGCTTGCCTTCAATTTAACAGTGAATTCATTGAAAGACATAAAGCAGTGTGTTTCTAGAACATACTTTGATAGACTGAAGTCTTGACTTCCCCACCCCACATCACCTGTAGCCTCTAGAATTTGACAAGAAAAACACCTATGTTGTGCATAAAACATAACAAAACACTGATAACACATGACTATTTTCTGCTAAACACTTACCCTGCTCTTCCAGTACGACCTACTCTGTGAACATACTCTTCAATGTTGCGAGGGAAATCGAAGTTGAAAACATGAGTAATGTCGTGCACATCGAGGCCACGGGATGCCAAGTCAGTAGCCACCAATATTCGAACTTTGCCTACAGTAAGTATGACAGGAAGAGAACAGGAGTTTATGGAACAAACAGAAAACATACTCCAGTCTATTGGTTTTCTAGCTTATAATGCACTTAATATTCTTAACACAAAGTAAAAATATGCTTGTTGAATGTCCCACTGAGTTAGCTCCAAAAACAAACTGCTAAGTAAGCACCCAAAATGTAATTTTGCTACTATTTGCATTTCACAAGGAGAACAGCAGAGTGCAGAAAAAGTAAGAAATATGCCTGGTTGATATAAAGAGTCTGTCCAAAGAACAAAAACTTCAACTATATTCTCAGCTGACACTCTTGTCACAGCACGAGTCTTTTATCAGCATGTGTTCACGTAACCCTGAATTGTGTTCACACAACCCTACTAGCATGATCTGGAGCAGGACTGTTTCTCTGAAAACACCATCATCTGACATTTAAATTTACCATTCTGTAGACATACAATACCAATTTTTCCAGAAATATCAAAAGTAAAATAAGCCTTACTTTAAATTATTAAACTCCCAGACATTCAAAATTTTGTTGAAGAGCAATCTCTTTGTTTGCTGGGTCTTTTTTTGTCAAACTAATAAAGAAAATATAAAATTCAGAGCTCATTAATATTTTAACTTCTATAGTACTAAAGAGACATGACACTTAGACAAGTTTTGAACAGAAAAAACATTAGAAGTCTGGCCTAAACAAACCAGTACTTCAGTACAAACTCACCTTTCTTGAAGTCATCCAAAGCCTGCTCTCGATCACATTGTTCCCTGTTGCCATGAAGTGACTGTACTGGAATTCCTTGGATGCCAAAGTCACTTGCCAAGTCATCAGCTCTAGGGTGAAATAAAGCAATGGCTCTTAAAACAGAAGAAAAAAAAAAGAAACAAAATAGTGCAGCATCTAGATTTAAATCAAAAGGACAGTAATGTGACAGCAAAAGCTAAATGTGTGCTTAAGGACAAAACGTTATTGAGGTCCGCTGATACTTATTATAAAAAGGAAAGCAAGTCTAATCCACATAGAAATATTTACCTTTATTTATAATTTAGAGGAATACTAGATTATTTTTGTGTTGTTGACTCAAAAAGTTCAAGTATCATACAATGACCACCCCCACATTAATCAGGTCTTGCATGCACCAGAGGTGTATGGAAGTAACCAGTACATCACATTGATGTATCCCCAAGAATCCAAACATCCCACGTGAGCTATGTGAAACTGAGACTTACCACCACCATTAATGATATTAAAAAAATACAAACTGTCAGCCAGTCTAAAGGAAGAAATAAATAAATAAAAGTAATACTAATAGCAGCATATTGTGGAGAAGAGCTATTACACTTGATAGTTCTTATGTGAACTAAGAAACTATTCAGTATTTCTGTAAGGAAAAAAGCCCCAAACAGAGATGATACTGGGAAGTGATTACATACGTAAGCTTTTTGCCCACAAAAATGATGACCTTATCTTTTGCCTTCATAGACTTAATGAAGCTATGCATGAAAGCTCTCTTTTCTTCCTCGGGGATAACAATAACTTTTTGTTGTACTGTGCTTACTGCCTGTCAAACAGCAAAAAGGGATGTTAGGTAGAAACAGATTACAATAATATCTTTCCCTGTTAATTTCCATATTGCCATGTTATAAAACTAGTAATATATGACACCGTAAAAAACCCTATTTTAATATGTATCAGTTTGGAGTTCAAACAATGCATATTTCTTACTTCCTTGTTGCTTTAGGAGAATAATAAATTTTACCTTTAAGCAGTTTGCCAAACCATTTATTTGCAGAGATTTAAAGGGTAGCAATTAGTGAGGTGAGAGGAATATATTATTAGTGAAAAACACATTTAAGTTCTTTAATTTGCAAATATTTCATGTTACTCCAGAGCAAGTTGGAACAATGGCAGTCTTATTTGAAATTACAGGCTTTTAAAGATGCTGTAAATCTCTTTGAAATGATCAGTTCTAACTATTCCAATAACAGTTCATTTAAAAATTTACTCCATTACCTCTGAAGGTTACCACAGAATACCTAAGGTATAAATAATAAGATAAAATATCTAGACATTTTCATGGCACGGTATCATGATCTTGTGGCAAGAGTTGAAGATTCAATCAAGTAGACAAAGATCCTCTCTCCACATGGGAACCCTTCCCCCCCACCAGATTTGTCAACTGGGAGAAGCTCCTGTAAAAAGAGATTAATGCTCTAGAGAATAGAGCTACAAGAATAGTTGATGTCTTTCAAATTCCAATCCTGACAAGAACTGCCCTTTGATAAAAGTGTAGTTCTGAACAGAACAGACAAAAAGCACACTTTATTTCTACTGATAAGTGTACTGGATACTAGATTTCCTCATTCCCTATCACTAAAAAAAATGGAACTGAAAAGAAAACTTTCCTAAGATCTTGGGTAAACTGTGTTCCTGTAAATTCTGCTGGTACTGAAGCCAAATACACATAGCTGCACAACAATGACAAATAAGCAACTACATCCACATGTTAGAAGTTCTGGACTTTAAGGACAGGTTTTACTCTTAACACATACTTTCTGCTATAGACAAGGGTCCTCCAAGAGTTTAGTACAAAGCTCCCACTCCAGTTGAGAAAGATACAGTTAGGAAACACAAATTTAGAGAAGGATTTGTATGCATTAGAAAGATCTTCAGAAGAAAAACCAAATAAAGAACAAGAACTTGCTGCACCAAAATTAAGGTTGCAAAACCAAGGGATCACACAAAAACATCTGGCATTGTGAAGTAGAACATTCAATATGATTGTTACTTGTTCACCTGTTATGTCTTCTACTGAAGAGCTAAGGCTTCCCGATGTTGTTACAGCAAATATGTTGGTTTATACTTTTAAATTTTTTTCTGAACTTTTAAGGAAACTTTAAAATAAATAGCACGGAGCTGTTTCTTGAAAGTTCAGATTGATTACAAAAGACATGTGCATTTACTTACATACAGTTAGTTACAAGCAAAAAGTTTCCTAGCTTACACATAGGTTATTCTACAAAAGGAAGGGGAAAGACCAAAAAAGAACACGACAACTTACTGCTAAGTCAAGAGTGCCAACATACACAATCATGGGATTTTTCAAGTAGGATTTTGCTAGGCGACGGACACCATCAGGCCAAGTAGCACTGAACAGGAAGTGAAGAGAAAAAAACACACACATGAGAATACTGTGCCAAATTTTCTTCAGTTCATTAATTTCATCATACTCTTCTTTTCTTCCCTTTCTTATATTCCAGTGAAACACCTATGCAGTAACAGTATTGAGTTTAACTAATCTTACATTAATAGTAAACAGCACTTGAGCTTAAGAGGTCATTTTATTGGTTAAAAGTACAGGCAACAATTATGGAACCTTTCTATTGAAGCTTCAGCTGAGTTTAGTAGTTGAACAATACCCAATAAGCAAGTTTCTAGTCTGTTTCTTAAACAGCTTAAATGCAAAACAAGGGAACAAAAATTATTGTTGGGATATTTGATTGTTACGTTTCCAAAAGCTGCATAATTTCAAAATTAATCCAGGTACAGACAAGCACGGATACTGATCAGAAAGTCAGGAAATACATTTTGGTCCCAGATGGAGAACTGTAAGTTGGCATTTTAAGTTGATATGGCAAATTCCAGCACTCTGAGGATACTTTCCTTTTTTTGGGACAACTCAACTGTTTTTATATTTGATGTAAAAAAAACCAAAACAGAAAAGACAGTACAAACTGAAAAAAAAATCTGTCAAATGACTCATCAGGACTGACTAGACCAAATTAGAAAGAAAACTAGTAAAAATTTTAATAACTGACACATTTGTTTTGAAATTAACTTGTTCAATAACCTTATGTTCAAGTCCTGAGCACTATCATGTTTAGATACCTTGTCATAACAGTTTGTCTGTCAGGACGCACATCTATTAGGATCTTCATTATCTGAGGTTCAAATCCCATATCCAGCATTCTGTCAGCCTCATCTAAAACCTGTTCAAAAACAAAGTTATTTACTCTGTCTAGTCCCTCGGATAAGGGTTTGTTTCAATTTTAAGGGTAACTGTTTTAATTGCAGAATCTTCTCCATAACTTACTGCAAAACCTGTTCAACTTGTATTTTACCTCTTCAATTTCCTTGACACTTTATCATTCAGTATTATATTTGCAGGCAAAACAAGAAAATTCACAGTTCCTTTAAGAGCATTTAAAGTCAATAAAAAAACCCAAACAATTGTTTGTTTTACCAGTAATTAGGTTGATGGCTAAAACTAAGCACAAACTAAAAAAAAAAACCCAAATAAACCATAGCAAATCAAACCCAGAGGGGAGCAACCTGCTCAACACACATAAATAGTTTGCAATTTTAAGGGGAAATCTCATTTCTACCTCATAAGATATCTCATACCAAAATATCTCTTGTCAATTTAGTTCCTCATTACAAGTAGAAAAAAGCCAGAGCATACATTCTGACACACACTAGGACACAGCACAACTCCCAGAGCACAAGCTTGTTTCATCTGGTAAAAAAAGCCAGAATTGAACAAGAGAGCTGGAGGTCTGAGTACATCTTTTTGGAACTGAAAAGTATTCCAATATACAAGCACACTTGTGAATGTTTTCAGTCTCATACAAAGAAAGAAGACTGACATCTGAGACTCATTTATTTTCTTTGATTTATAGAAACTCTATTTGAAAATTAAAGTTATATGGATTGTGCTTTTAAGTATTGACAATTTCTAGTCACTTATGTGGAAATACAAGACATTGATGATAATCTCTTTCTACTGTCCTAATTTTGCTGTTCCATTATTCTCTGATATTTTATTATATTAAAGGGGTTTAGTACATTATTTATGTAAATCTCTGAAATAACCACAAATTATCAACTGAGACAAGACAAGAATTCAGCTCTTGATTTAATTAGCTTTATTTTTAGAGGGCTCATGGAGGTGTCATTAACTATATGAATTCTAATAGAATAGCAAGGCTGAAACATCACTAATTTTACATAAAGAGTTGGCTGCTATGCCTTTTTCAGCAGTAGAAGTTTTCTTTGCTATTAAGGTCACTTGCAGCAGAGGGAAAAGGAAGCATCTGTGCCTAATTGATGGATCAGGTAGCTGAAATTTACTTTTCTTGTTTCTGATAGCTGCTTCATTAAGAAGGCTGTAATATATATCAGGTAGCTATTAGTACTGATTTTTTTCAAATGTGTCACAGCCCCATCCTGGTTTATAATCTAAATGCCCTTCAACTGACATAATCTTAGGTTTCTTGTTATCTTTAAATATACGCATATTTATTAGTTTGTCACTATTGTTCATTTCAGTTCTATTTCTTGGCAAAAAATTCTTACAAGCCAGTTCTTCCTTTGAAAATTATTTTGTTTCCTCTTTCTTTTAAATCAGTTATTGGTAAGTTTAACACCATTTTTTTTGTATTGAAGAATAAAAGCACTACTGCAATCTACCTTTTACATCCTCCTTCATGATTTATATATATTTTTTTAAATTACACTTTGTCCTAAATGTTTCCCAATTATTCATGCACAATGCCAATTTCCTTCCTTCTGCTTTATCAGCATGAAGTCCAAAGAATTAAGATTACTTCAGACTGCTGATGAATGAATACTGATTTACACTGAACACAGGCAAAAAACAGCATATTTTTGTATGACATGTATTTTGAACAATCAAAAGGCTGTTTATGACAGAATCTACAACGTTACTTCTGAAAAACAGCAGTCTATCTTGAATAAATGGCTTCCTAAAAATCTGAATCAAGACTTGATCAACTTGATGGTTGTCAGGCAAGAAGAGAAATTCTAACCTCAAACTCACCTTGGGTCCAGTACCTAATTAGACATAATTACCAGAGCTTGGTTTTGTGTTGTTGTTTTTCTTTCCTGGGGGGTGGTACATTTAGTTGGGTTTTAACAAGTGTATCCCAGTATCTGACCTTGGAAGTCCTTTGGGAAATAATTGTATCATATTAGCAAGTAACACTCAGTTTACTTTGGGAACCTTCCTAAGACTCAGTAATATCTTTAAACGAAAACTGTGAATGAAGCTCTTCAATGAAAAGTGTTCTTCATCCAAGATGGCAAACGTGAAATCTATTACCACTCTTTTTTTCCTAAAGCAAGGCCACAAGATTCAATTATTTGTTGGCTGAAAACTGACAATGAAGCTCTGGAAACAGAAAGTATCATACATATTGAAAAGCACAAGAAACAAGGATAAATATACAGGAAGATTACAAAAAGATAGAATTTTCAATGTCCAATTTTTCACATGAGGCTATGGTAGCACAGAATTTCCTTAAAGTCTGAGGCATGAGACCTTAACCACATCACAATATATGGTTCTTGCATTGGCTCTTCTGAAAACACTTAACTGCTAGTGGAGCAACAAAATTGTCTCTCCTCCTGCTTCACATCATCATATTTTTCAGTTTGATAGTTAATTCTTTTTAGCAATGTCATACTTCAGTATATGCTGCACATACTGAAACGTGCTTTTGGTTCAATACCCACGGAACCAGTGTGTGCCTGTGGTATAACTCTACTTCACCTTGGCAGAAAGATGATCTATGTTCCTAAAGTTCTCAGAATGCAGGTTTTCAGGCCTGTTTTTCTCCTGCTCAGCAATTACATGTGAATCTTCTACAGAATGCTACTCTCCTGTAATAAACTTTTTTTCCCAAATGGCCAAATTTATAATGATGCTATACCACTACTGGCTTTGCAAGTAAGCTCACAACTATCACTTAGAATTTGAGCTAACTTGTTACAACATGGAGAGAATTTAACTCTCACAGAATAGTGAGGTGGACAGAAAGCATGGCCAAATTGTCAAACTAGGCAACAATTCACAGACAAGTTAGAAATAAATTGAATATATAGAAGCATTTTACAAACAGCAATGGTCTTACCTGTTCAGCACAGGAAAAGGCAAAAATGAAATGAAGACATAAGGATTATAATAACATTTATAAGGCTGTTTTCCCACTGAGATCAAAAGAAAGTCAGTCCCCCAACATTTAAATATCTGTGTGTGACTCTGCTACCACACAAGCTCTAAAAAAAAATTGAGACACTGGTAACCTTTAAAAAGAAAGGGAAAAGACAACTTCAGAAAGGCGCTTCATCCATTGGTAACTAATCCTGACAAAATGAATTTTACAATGCCATTACTGAAAAAATAATTTAGCATCTTAAAAATGTTTGCTGTGCTAGAAGCCTATTTTTCCTAGGGAATATTTCAAATCTGCAATGCAATTATAGTAAGCATGAATCATCCCTCCAACACCAATTTCAGTGTTAAGCTGTATTGTAATTAATACTTTGGAAGTTTAAAGAAAACTCAATTAAAGCTTAAATTCAAACTGAGTCAACCATTTCCCAGCTGGTGCATTACTCATTGCATATCAGTTACTTGCCAAATATGTTATGCTCTTCAAGTTTATGAAGTTGTTCATCTGAAGATCATTCAGTCTGCCAGGAGTAGCAATAACAATATCCACACCTTTGGTAACCATGTCTATCTGTCCTTTTCGGTCCCCACCACCATAGACGCAAATACTGTAAAATAAAAGTTTTACAGACGTAGTGTATTGAATTTCAGCTAAAGTCAATCCTTTTCAAATAAATGCCACCATGTTGCTTCAAAAGTGTCACCTGGGATTAACAAGTGGAAGGAATACAATAAGTGTGATTGACAGTATTGCAGTAATTAATAAAATTAACCCTAAATGACATTCCCTCAACAGTTCAGCAATAGTTTACTGCTGAAACTGCAGTGAAAAAAATCATGAAAGAAGATAGCTCATATGTTTTGGGTTGTTCTGAAAATATTTACACAAAAAATAGATGAGCATATGAAAGGATACATGATTTTCCTAACAGTACCATCAGAAGTGATATGTTTTGTTGTTGGGGTGACTGTAAGACTTATTCAGAGTGCTACACAAAGTTAACAGAGACCCCTAAAAACAAGTTTCAGAGTACAGTAATGTCTGTTTAATTGCTTAAATGAAGATCTACACTTAGCAGGTTGTGGATGAAACCCAGCTGGGGAAGGAGCTGATACACTCAAGAGAATTAGGCTTTTACCAGAAGAACAACAATAAGGCTAGAGAAATGGGCTGATGAAAATACCATAAAGTTTAACAAACAAACAAACAAAAAAAAAAGACAGAGATGGAATATACCCCATGACTCAGGGCCAAAAAAAAAAACATTACAAAAAGATTTGTGTGGGCTAGAACATGAACATTATTCAGCAAAGTAATCTCTTAGAAAAGAAATCCAGGTGTGTTCTTTGGAGAAGGTAGCAATAGGAAGTGTAAAAATAACATTGGCCCATTACAGGATGAGGACAGTCACCTCACACGCAGGGACAAAGACAAGGCAGAGCTGTTTAATGCATTCTTTGCCACAGATGATGCACCAAGGGGATTTCAGTGCCCTGAGCTGGAGAACTACAATGTGAGGATGATCCACTCCCAGCTGAGCTGCAAATTATGCAGGATCTGCTGCTCCAGCTGGATTTCTACAGATGTAAAGAGCTGGCTGATGTCATTGCAGTCTCTCTCAATGATTTTTGAGTGGTCTTTGGAATCCAGAAAGGTTCCTGATGAAGTTATGAAGAAGATTATTCTGGGAGGTACTGAGAAACACCTGTAAGACAATGTAGTCACTGCCCATAGCCAGCACAGCTCTACGAGGGTGAAGTTCTGCTTGTCAAGCCTGACTTCCTTTTATGACAATGGAACCCACCAAGATCATCAATGAAGCCAGCTGATGTAACCTGTTTGGATTTCAGTAAAGCTTTCGATACTATTTCTAACAGTTTCCTTCTGGACAAAATGTCAAGCACACCGTTGGATAAACACACCACGGGATGGGTCAGCAACTGGCTCACAGGTCAGGCATAAAGGGTTACAGTGAATGGGGTGACATCAGACTGGTGACCTGTCACTAGAAGGGCCCCACAGGGCTCCATCCTTGGCCCTCTTAAGATCTTCATCGCATGGAGGCAGGACTGGAAGAGGTACTAAGCAAGTTCACGGATAATACAAAACTGGGAGGAGCTGCTGGCTCCCTCCAGGGCAGGGAGGCCCTGCAGAGGGACCTTGACAAATCAGAGGGCTGAGCAATCACCAAACACATGACATTCAATAAGGGAAAGTGCCAGATTCTGCCCTGGCAGCCAGGAGAGCCAACCCTGTCCTGGGGGCATCAGGCACAGCATCACCAGCTGGGCAAGGGAGGGGATTGTCCTGCTCTGCTCTGCACTGGGGCAGCCTCACCTCAAGTGCTGGGGGCAGTTCTGGGCACCACAATGTAAGAAAGACATTAAACTATCAGAGAGTGTCCACGGAGGGTAGCAAAGATGGGGAAGGGCCTTGAGGGGAAGCTGTGTGAGGAGCAGCTGAGGGCACTTGGTCTGTTCAGCCTGGGGGAGACTGAGGGGAGACCTCACTGCAGTTACAGCTTCCTTGTGAGGGGAACAGGAGGGGCAGGCACTGATCTCTGCTCTGTGGTGGCCAGTGACAGGATCCAAGGGAATGGCCTGAAGCTGTGTCAGGGGAGGTTTAGGTTGGATATTAGAGAAAAGTTCTTCACTCAGCATGTGGTTGGGCACTGGAACAGGCTCCCAAAGAAGTGATCACGGCACCAGCCTGACAGAGTTCAAGTGTTTGGACAATGCCCTCAGTCACATGGTGTGACTCTTAGTCCTGTGCAGGGCTAAGAGCCAGACTTGATGATCCTTGTCCCTTTCAACTCAGCATATTCTGTGTGATTCTTCTTAGCTGTCAACTCAGAAGCAAAAGAAGCAGAAAAGCTTCATAGACTTTGACCATGAGATTAGTCAAAACAGAAATTCTGAAAACTGGGAAAATATAAACTCTGCATTCACTACTATCTCCTCCCCTCTTAAATGCAATTATTGTAGTAGGCATTGGTAGGAGAAAAAAGATATTACTTAACAAGCCAGTGAAAAGCAAGACTACCTTTTAATTCCTTTGTATGCATACTTTGAACACTCTGCCTCTACTTGAAGTGCTAGTTCTCTGGTGGGAGCAAGAACCAACATTCCAGGCCCCCCACGCTGATCTTTGGATCTGCAACAAAGCATATTTAGAATGTTGGTATATAAGGATGGGCAAAGTCCATCATGCTTGACACTGAACATTTTTATACTGTTCTAAACTTCTCCTGTACACTGCTGCAAATGGAATACTAACTTGTCTTTGGTAACAAATTTGGTGATTATTCCATCAGATTTATATATTTTTTTTTCAATACATGATTTTTATCTTCATTACTAGAAAAATCATCTCAGGAGTTGGGTGCAGGAGGAAGTAAGTGCAGGGGGAAGTATGCACAGCTAAACAAATCAGACCTGTGAGCAGTCCTTACGTTGGCTGTGAAGTCAAGTGAATGAATCCAGGCATTAAGTATGCTAATGTCTTCCCAGTTCCAGTCTGCGCTATACCAATAAGATCAATTCCTTGGAGTATAATTGGCCACGCCTGGGACTAACATAAAACAACAAATACTTAAACGTAGTCTTCATTTTTCTCTTAAGGTTCAGTTAAAGAGTCATCAAAATTGAAGACATACCTGAATTGGTGTAGGCTTCTGAAAACCAACTTTTCTTATATTGGCCATAATATCAGGATAATGCTCAAATACATCTTCAAATTTACAAACAGGATTGGGAATGCAGCGCTTTTCACCTTCTTTCAAGTCATCACAAGTTATATTATTATTTTCTTTCCTATATAAAGCAGTGCAATCGTTTTAAAGTCTCATTATCTGAAACATTAGAGCTAACATAAAAGACTGTTTCTTAACTTTTTTAAACTCCTTGAAGAAAAAAAAAAAACAAGTTCAGGCTCTTGAATGGGACTGAATTAGTCTTCTATCTTTCTTAAAAGTCCTTCTATAGGAACACTTATCCCAGAGGTATCAATTACCATTTTTTCTTAAGAACAACTAATTTGAAGCTATATATGGTTATTAACATGAACTGCACTCTTATCAGGCTACAATTATACCTCATTACAAATTAAGTAGGTATGATGAAATTTTTAAACCCAAAAACAACCCAGAATTCAGACGAATGGCTTCAACTTAACAGTCAAAATTCTATATTCTGACAAAAATCTCTCCCAACTGTTTTCAAAGCAGCTACCTGGATACTCTAGAGAATACCAACAGAACAATTTTGGAAAAAGAACATGACCAGTAAGACAAGCTCCAAAAAAAAAAACCCACTGGAGCAACAAGCCTGTAAAAGTAGGCAAAACCCGAATCACAACTCATATAAAAGACTATATTAAAAAGTGCTGTTTCAAGGCTTCCTCCAATTTAGAGCTCTTAATATGCTGTCCTAGCTTCAGCCAAGTGCAGAGTCAATTTTCTTCCACTGGCAATGAGGGGAGCTTGAAGCCATGCGGGCATGCCTACATTGTTACTCTGTATCACCCAAATCATCATGGGGGGTGAAGGGGATTTTCACTTTCCAGGAGAAAGGCGGTGTGGTTTCCTGTGGAAGAAAAAGGCAATGACCCTCCCATGGCCATTTTGTTCCTTTTCCCAGGAGAACAAATGGCGATTGGAGAGGTGAGGTGGTGTGGATGGTCTGACCAGCTGGCTTGCATCATCATTTTTTGTTATCTCAAGCTTGGGGAAAAAAACATGGGCACGGACTTCCATGAGCATTTTTGCATGCAATCACCTTTTATACAATGTTTTATTAGTGTTGTTGCTGTTTTTCTTTTCTCATTGATGTTTTCCAGTAAATTCTTATCTCAGTCCATAATCTCTGCCTTTTTGTCCCTCTCTTACCAAAGGGAGTGAGGGAAGGGAGTGGCTGCTTAAAGCCTAACTTCCATCTGGTTTTAAACCATGACATCTGCATAAGCATATTGATTTCAGTCCTGTACTCCTCTGAAGATTCCATCCAGTAAAAAGCTTTTCTTCAAGCAGGGTGTAAACTGGGAAAAGAATGAGCAATTCAATTTCCCCTCATGTTTATAGAATTATTTCTTTCAGTTGCTGCCTTTTTTTCCTTAAAGCA
The DNA here is from genome assembly GCF_000277835.1 of Geospiza fortis. Taxonomy (NCBI): domain Eukaryota; kingdom Metazoa; phylum Chordata; class Aves; order Passeriformes; family Thraupidae; genus Geospiza; species Geospiza fortis. Next base: position 915,957 of record NW_005054328.1, on the reverse strand, counting down.
AATGGATTAGATGAAGTAGGGAAAAAATTCCTTTATCACACAAGTTGTATTCCTCAGTACATACTTTTAACCCACAAGAACAATGTTCTGTAATTTTCACTGGCTATAACAACAACACATCCATATATTTTAAGGGAAAAGGTGAAAGCATCTCGAAATAATTCCATGCTTTGCTCACTGAGGTAAAGTTTCTCTGGCACGCAAAAAAAAAAAGACATCTTGCAAAAATAAAAGTAATAAAAAGCTAACACTTCAATAATGCTCACTAACTTCATTAGAACTACTAAAGAGGGCTGTAACTATTACCACAGCCTGAACCAAACCACTTGAAACAGATGATCTTTTTTCCTTGAAAGGTACTGATATAGGTTGTTGGATCAAAATAAACAGACGTAGTTAACTGAAGCATGTACTCACCAGGATGTGCTTGTAAAAACAAGACAGATAAAAAAGGAAGACAACAGTAACAAAAGTTGGAATTTGGTTTGAAGATAGTTTTGACTAAAAAAAATGCAGGGAAAAATTGCAGCCAAAAGGTATTCAACCTGTGAACAATCCTATTTGGAAGGACCTAGAAAATGTGAACATACTGTCTCATGAAAGGCAAAGAAACAGCCAAAAAAGCCAGTGAACCATTATGAATTTTTTCTTTCTGAAATTCAACTAAATCAAACATTTTTAGAGAAGCAGAAAATGCATGAAGTTATTTTTCCAGACAACTAACAATCTCATCTGCTAGTTGTTTCATTCCCAATAAAGAGTTCTTAAAAATATTAAGTTGCTACATGACCCCAGAATTCGTGTCTCTGTCTCAGTATTTCATCTCCCACTTTCTAGTCTCCCTAGTTTAATAGTAATTTTTGCCAAGCAGGTGATTCCCTAAAGAAATGATCTTACCGCCACAGTTCCACTTCTTCTTGTGACATAGATGCAGTCCTGGCTGATTCTTTGTAGAAGTTTTTCTCAATTGGAGGCAAGCCTTAAACAATCAGAAAAATCCCACTTGAATCAGCAAGAAATTATACAAAGTCAATGTAAGTCTGCTAAAGCTTAAGATGGAAAGCCCAGGACCCAGAAAGTGCCTTGAGCCAGAAAACTAGCTGGAAGTGATGGAAAACCATTGCTCATGTAAAAAGATGAAGGCTGAGACAAACACTTCAATATCTGCAAAAAACCCACTCGCCCATATTTAAAGTCCTGAAGTAATATCTACTAACACATACAGTAGTATATTTAACAACTCCTAGTTTGTTTTTTTATTTTTGGGCTTTTTTTTTTTTGGTGGCCACATACAAAACAATACCATTTTCAAAGGGTGACATTCAAAATACCACATGAGTAGCAGGTTTAAGTCTTGGCACAGTAATCAGCATCCTCCATAACCATGTTGAGAAATGCTAACATGGCCAGCTCGCTGCAAATATGTCACTAAGTTGGACTCTGAAAGATTCAGTCATCTCAAAGCAAGTATCAGAAACGTTTAAGCATTCCAGCAGATTTACCACATGAAGACAAGTATAATACAATCAAAATTGTAAAACTAACCTGCCCACTTCATAGATTCATATTTGGCCCTGTTTTCTCGAAGAGAGGCCCAGTTAATTACTGGTTTCTTTGGGTTATTTTCAGGCTTGATAATGTCCAAGGTTTTTCCTGCAGAGTTAGTAACAAAATGCTGCTGTTTGATGGAACAAACCATGGGGAGAAATCTCCCCTCAAAACAGACACGTTTTCTATTGCAAGGCCTCATATATTTTAAATAGATATGAAACATCTATATAAGTGGAAAATTATTTCCCAGATTTCTGCCCTGAAACATTGCTAAAATGTGTACAAATTCAGTTTTGATAAAAAAAGGGAAACATTTCAACATCATTAGCTACTTAAAGGAAGTAATGACAGGGTATGACAGGCTTCTCCTCCAGCTATAAACTAGATTTGTTGTGCAGCAAGGTCTGGAAAAACTTGTGGAACCAGTAGATCATATTCAGAGAGAAAGCTTCAACAGCTACAAGAGCAAAGCTTAGGTCTAAAGCATCCAACAACACCACAATTAAGCCTCAATCTAGTCATATTCTATACTTCTTTTTTGATGAGATTAACACATCCTAAGTAAGTGCAGTTAACCTGAAGATATAAATAGCAACACAGTTGTGTGGAAATTTAGTGGAAAGGCAGGAAACATAGGGATAACACTGTCACAAATCCTAAGGTAGTTTTAAATATTTCTAGTCTCTTGAAACATACTCATCCACCTTCTGGGACACTTCTAAAAAGGAAACACACAACTACTCCAGTCCTTATTCTAATGCTGGAACAAAATTCCTGGATCCCTTCTTCCTCATCAGTGAATCAGATCAACAATTGTGGATGGTGTTTGCCTGTGCAAAAAATTGTTGGGAGCACATACAAGACATACCAATAATATAAGCAGCATCCAAACACACAAAAATGATTTTGATATCCATGTAACACAGCTACCACAGGAAAGCCTAGTAAAGCCAGGCATGAAGTGCAACACCAAATCTTGAGACATTAACATCCCTTGAAAGTAGTAGGAAGTCAGCATGGCCCATGCTATGATCAGCACTTTATAGACTATCTTTACAAAGGTTTACTGGATTGTAATGCTCCACAGATACCAAATTAAAACTTGCACTAGAGCCAATACTGTTATTTTGGAGGAATCAAACTGATAATGCAAGAACCAAGGTGGTATAACATTCTGCATCCATAAAATTGATGAAAACACACAAGAACTGGTTTTCATGGAATCCTGGCAGCTTGGTGGGAGGGGGAAACTGTCCATAGTTGAAAAAAAAGGAGGATATCTTGGTATTTCTGTTTTAAGAAGATGCCATTGCCCAAGAACAAAGTTTAAGAGGTTTAAGTTAACTTACTTGGCAAAATACTAACAATATAAAAAGACTCCAGCAAACTACCAAATATATGGAATACAGTCAGTAATATTTTTTCCCCCAACCTCATATTTCTTACCTTTCTCTGTCCCACCTCTAACATAGTTTTGTCCAGAACTTGTAATAAGATTGTCAATCAACATCTTGGCTTTGTTTTGTACATCAATGCTGCCAAAAATCTTTACTTCAGATTCATAGGCTCCTCTTGTAACCTATGTTCAAAAACATCATTGAATTTTTTTCCATACTGCAAAGACAAACATTATACATGAACACATACTGAAAACAATTTTTGATTTTTTTTTCCTCTGAAGTTTAACTTGTTCTACGAAAAGGCTCTTTAATCCCTTTTCTAAAAGAGAAGGAAATAAATGCAAACTTAAGGAAAAAAATCAATAACTTTTTCCTCTTTTCACATAGCATACAAGTTGCACCCTCAATTTCACTTTCTTTACACCAACTGTAAAACAGTGACATTATTACAGCTATAGTTACACCCTTAAACTTCTTCCAAATGGTTTACACAGAAACAAAACCAAGTATGTTCCCAACAGAGCCCATTCCTTGACAACATACAGCACATGGTACCTTTATCCTGGAACCTGAAGAATCCTCAAGTTCTTTAATTTTAGTTCCACCCCTACCTGTTATAAAGATACACAGCAGGTATTACAGAGATTTAGGACAAACTGCCCAAACCTACACATTAATTGTATGTATTTTGTTTGTGACCAAACCCTGAGACTTTCATGAGTGTGTGTACCTACAAATAAAAGCACTTGGGACACCAAACTGTTGGAGACTGTCAATTAAACAAATGCAAGGTTTGTGTGTAGGGGAATGCCCTTCAGTAGAAGAGATGGAGGAGTAAAACTAGATCAAGAGATTGTCACCCTTCCTCCATGTGACTAGAGGGGCTTTAGAACACCTGCACACTGCTGGCCTCGAGAAACAGACATCAACTCAATCACTTTAAGGTAGACAAGTTTCCCTGGCCAGTGGCAGACACTCTGCAAGAGCAGCCTGCCGTGCCCAGGCGGAGAGAGCCGTACGGGAACTGCGAGGGGCCCCTCCGCGGCCACACTGACGGGAGGCAGGGATGCACTCCCTCAGGGCACGGGGGGGGACCGGCTCCTCCCCACCCGCTTACCCCAGGGGTCAAGCACCCGGCTCGGGGGTGCACCGGCATTACCTATGAGAGCCCCGACGAGGGCGCTATCCAGGTGGAAGCAGAGCGGCGCCGCAGAGTCCCGAGCCTGGCCGGCTGCAG
>NW_005054328.1:906392-911428 GCF_000277835.1 Geospiza fortis | reverse complement strand
CAGCACCGCCGTGTCAAAGACACCGTGGCACTGAGTGCTTGAGACCTTGCCACGTGTAGTGGTTCCTTAAGCACTTCGAGCACGCTGACTCCCCCGCTCCCTGGGCAGCCTGTTCCAATGCCCACTCACTCTTTCTACAAAGAACTTCTTCCTAAAGCGCAACCTAAACCGGCCCTGGCACACTTTAGGGCTGTGTCCTCTTGTCCTGTCACTGGAGGCCTGGGAGAAGAGGCCGACCCCCACCTGGCAACAGCCTCCTGTTAGGCAGTTGTAGAGAGCCATAAGGGCCTCCCTGGGCTTCCTTTGCTTCAGGATAAGCAACCCCAGCTCCCTCAGCTGCTCCTCACAGGACTTGTGCTCCACACCCTTTGCCAGCCTTGCCCTTCTCTGGACTCGCTCCAACGCCTCAGTGTTTTTCCTGCGGTGAGGGGCCCAGCACTGGAGAGAGGACTCGAGGTGTGGCCTCACCAGTGCTGAGTACTGGAGGGACAATCATTGCCCCGGTCCTGCCGGCCACACTATTGCTGATACTTTCCGATTTTCTCCCTGCTCCTCTGCCGGCACAGGGTGACCCTGGGTTGGGCTTAGCTGAGAGAGAGGAGGAGGCAGCAGAGGCAAGAACATGGTCAAGAACATGTGGGAAGCCCCCAAGTCCGTAGGGTGGAAGGGAAAGGCAGGCAGCCTCAGGGGAGCCAAGGGAGTGCGGGTGGCACTGTGTAATTTTGCCAGGTGCTCAGGCTCATGTCATGCTGATGCATTGCAGTCTGATTTTTTAAGCAAAGTCATAATACTTAATCTCAAATGAAGCCTTGATGATGCTTTAATGAAGCTTTTATGTTCAATATGACTCAATGTACTAAAGCTGTTACAATACTGGAAACAGAATCACAGAATGGCTGAGCTTGAAGGCCTCTGGGGGCCATCTGGTCCAACCCCTCTGCTCAAGCAAGGACACCAAAAGCCAGTTGCCAAGGTGGCCTGTGACTTTCTCCAAGGACAGAGATTCCACAACTTCCCTGGGTAAACTGTGTCAGTGCTTCATTACCATCACAGTGAAAAAAATAGAGAAAACCAAATGAAAACAAAAAAGAGCTAACATACCTCTTCAATTGCACAAAAAAAAGTGCGAAATGGGTGTTTAAATTTCCTTGTTAAGTAGGGTCCTGAATTCTTATTGCACAGAGCTGAACACGGAACACTTATGCATGTGTCTTTATGGATACATATGCCTACCTGTGCCTAGTTGTGGCAATCTGCCAGGTAACCCAACAAGAAAAACTACCCTCTGCTGTCTTCTGAGCCTTCCCTAACAGCTCTGTGCACACAGGAAGCAAGGCTGCGTGCTTTAACACAAGAAAAGAATCTGTACGTTTGCTTCTTTTCCTGTGCTGTGTTTATTCTTAGGCAGAGCTTGGTAGTGTTCACATTGGCTGACATGGAAAACCTCCCTTTCTGGCAACTGTGGCTTTACATTTCAGTATCTTAAGGTGATGTTCATCAGAGAGGCTAGGGATCACCTGCACATTGAGATATCTGGGTCCAATCTTGAAGCCTCCACAAAGGCAGTGACTTCAGCACAAGAAGAGGCTCTCTATATTTAGTATTTTACACTCAGATAGTGAAGCTTGTCTTCAGCCAGGCTGTAGGAAGAGCACAGTGGCGAAAGGAGGCATGTTGCAAATGAGTGGTTCAGGTTTGGTGCAGTAACATTCTACTACAGCAACTTTCACAGGCAAATGCAGAAGAAACGGCTTCACCTAGGCCTCAAATTAAACTGAGATAACAGATATGCCTTCCATGAGAACTCCTGCTCCCCACACAGGTCCCTGATTGCCAATACTGAATCCATTGCCCTTTATCAAACAGGGAAGGCAGCAATAACTTCCAAGCTCATTTTCATAGAGGAGTTGCAACATTAAGTGAAAGTAAACTGCTGTAAACAGTTACCAGAAACTGAACATGTCAGACTGGTTTCTGCACATTTTATTCTAATAAACTTCCTTTGTAGTGTTTTGGTTCACTTATTAAAAAATTACAAAACTTCAAAAGGAAACCAATGAGCAAGCTTAATTGTTTTTCTTGCCTGATATGTGGTCACACCATACAATCTTTTATATAAGGAAAAAACTCAGTAGTCACGGTACTTTTCAAGTAGTTTTTATTAACAACAATATGGATTCAACTTTGTCAAGAATTTACAATTAACATTGTAATGTACTGGCTAATGTTGCAGTGTCAGTGGAAGCAGCCATCGTGCTTTCTTAGCCTGCTACGAAACTTTCTTCTTGTCTTTCAAAGAAGTCAAAAATGCTTCCAATAGCAGATGGCATTGGATATGTCGAATTGTCCTGTGTGTGGCCACAGCTGAGTGAATGGCCACATTTGCATCCAGATGAATGGATAGGAAAATATTAAATATTACTTGCTTCCACTGACGTTGCAGGGGACAAATCTTATTTCAAAAACAAATTAATCTTTTTAGACGGTGACAGCACATTGTGTGATGTTGTAATCCATTTGAATAAAGTCAATTAACACACTTGAAAAAAAATGTGAAGCAGAAATATCTGGGACAAATTCTTTTCCGTATTTCATTCACACCCAGTGAATCCAAAAGGATTGCATGACATATAAGTCAGGATAAAAGTTGGCCCAGAGAGGCAAGTTCCTTTCTGGTACAGGTGGTTCAGTTCCTGTAAGGTCAATGGAACTGAGTGTGATTATCCCAATGGAGGCTGAGCTTCACCCAGTTGGGCAGTGAATTCATTGAAGTCAGTGAAGCCATCCAAGGATGAATTTAGCCTCAGGTGTTTAAACCCTTTTTTCCTCCATTCCTTTGCTGTTATATATTCTTTTCCTGCTTATTCCTACTTTCTGAATATTCTGATTTTCTCTGTGCTTTTAAAAAATGTCCCTTCTCTCCTTCCCTTTTTATATCAGTACTTTGTGCGTTATTTTTTATATAGTCAATGTGACAAGGGTAAAGTCAGCTAAGTATTAGTTTCCTCAGGAAATAACTGGAATATTACCATTTTCACTTCAAACAGATGCCCAACAAAATCAGGATTTGAATCTGAGTTCCCAATTCAAGAAAAATTCTTGAATTTCATAGAATGAATGAATTCCATAGAATTTTTGCTTGAGTAAGGATTGCAGGTCCCAATCCAGAAATACTACTGTACATCAGATGTTCTACTATACATCAGCAATTCAGCATGATTTGACTTATCACAGAAAAGCAGGTGAATTACTCATCACCATACTACAATGAGAGCAGTCACTCTAAGTAGGAGTATCTCAAAAACATATGGAACAACTGTGGGCACTGTAAATAAAAGTGTATGATCTTTGCAATCTTGAACCCTAGGCTAAAACATCATATTAATTTTTAAATAAAAAGTATAGATAATATAAGCCAGGAACAAATACAAATTTCTGAACAAATAATAGTCATTGAAACCATTCTTTTCAGCTCTCTCTTCATTCAGGTAGAAGAACATGCTGACCAGAAAACAGTTATTTAGATAAGGCTTAAGTCCTGAAGCTCTTACTTAATTTCAACTTCTCTCTTCAAACAATTCTGGAGTGGATTGTAAATCAGAAAAAAAAAATTCTTTGTCCTGACTCATGGACAATTCTTATTAGTTGTCATGAGCTGGACTTTAATAAGGAGCTCAGGACAAGAAAAGCCAGACAGGCCCTTCTTTTGTGAAACCGATGAATGACTGTCAGTCATGACACTGTCTTTTAAAGAGAGAGCATAGAAACTCCTCATGAGGAAATATGAGTAAAGCTTATAAAAGTCCAAACAAACAATTCTTCCTCTTTAAAATCTCATATATTCACTACTCTTTCTATTTTCTATCAATATTATGTTAAAAAACCCTATATGATAAGACTTGCATCTACAAAAATAATAATGGTGAGCATAAAAGAAAAAAAATTAGAATTTTAAACCTTAATTTGAAAAGATACGATCTTCTGGGTTTATCAGTTCTTTGTAAAGACATTAATATTTTCATACATAATTTATAGAACTCATTCTTTTGTGCACAAAATTGTATTAAATAAATTAACTTAAAGTTAGAAGGACTCAAGCATCTCATTTAAGGCAAAAATACCAAGTTTCCGTGAGATAAATTATCAGCAAACCCCAAGGCCCTGTTTCTGTGCAGAATCGGGACAGGCAGGGCCATTGCTCAGTTCTCCCATTGGCGCCTTCCGGCTGCAATGGGGATGCAACCATCTGCTCCTGCAGATGAGGGTGGAAGAGTGGTGTCCAATTCATGATGCCTTGGATTTTCGGTCTCGTCAAGGAGGGGAAGGGAGTTTCACTATGGACACACAGTTGCCATGTGCCCAATTGCTTGCTCCTTAACTGAACCTGACAGCACATTGATGCTTCTTAGGTCAGCAGGAGGCTTCACATGAAAGGCAAGAAAGGCACCATAAACAGGAAAAAGGAAAAAGTAGCCTAAAAAACTATTACAATTTTAAAATTTTCGATACTTTAAACTTCCATATCTGTCTGGATAAACTGCAGACATTCAAATAAGTTAACAGTTAAGTGAACTGAGATGTGGAAAAAAATGTATTTATCCTCAAAAAATTGCTGTTGTAATCAGGCTTCGGTATGGTCAGATTGCACATAAAGGAAAACAGGAAAGGCTGAATGTGGTGAACTATATGGCAAATCAGCGGTGAGGAAATTGTGCTTCAAGGTGTCTTTCAGGATTTAACAACTGAAGTTTGCTCCGGCATAAGCCATGGAACACAGTGTACCATCCATGGACCCCGTATAATGACACAATATATACACTCTACAGTTTGCACGTACTTCCACATAATAAAGTTCTCATGTAACATCCAGGAATACTTCTGTAAAGCAAATGGAAGCATAAGTTACAATGGTTTCATAGTAAACAGATCAGCTCCTTCACAATACAATCTACAGCATTTAGCCACAGTTAAGACTGGAGTGATGTTTTTGAAGTACATAGCGAGTTCCCAGCGGGTCTGGGCCTTGAGAAAACACT
>NW_005054328.1:877865-906344 GCF_000277835.1 Geospiza fortis | reverse complement strand
TGAGCCCAAGCTGGGTTGTCTACAAGCCTGTGGTGCAGGTGGGGTGACAATCTGGCAGGAGGCAACACACAGAAACCTCATTCAGCTGGGAAGAGTGAAAGCCCGTTTAGGGTCTGCAAAGGCTTCTCCCAGTGGCAAAGCCTTGCTGGGGGTGTGCAGGCAGGCACTAACACTGCTCCTGCACCTCAGCAGAAGTGACGTGTAGGCTAGAGTAAGAAAAGAAAAGAGGATGTATCAGGCAGGAATGGTCAGTCTGATGCTCAGGCTTTGAATTTGAAAATTTGGGTTTTAGCAGGAAGGAGTCAGTGAGTGCTGTGTTGGAAAGTTCATAAGAAATTACGGTAGTTGGGACATAGTGTTGAGCTAAGAGTGGGACCATTTTCCCTCTCTCCTCTTCCCCTTTTATTAAAAAAGCAACAAGCCCTTGCCTGTGTAGCTTTTTTTTTTTTTTAATAACACAGTATCTGTGAGAAAAAAACCAAACATGTAACTTTTTCCTTCTTTACCTTTCTTGTTTTATTTTCTGGGATGATTTCCCTTCCTACCCATCTAAATCCACATTATTGTTTATTTATTTTCCCATTGACTGTGTTGTCTTTCTCCCTTCTGTCCTCTTTAGTTTTACTCTGTATTTCAGTTCCTTATTTTCCCTTCTTGTCCAGCCTTATGAAAGTGCTATTGTAGTATCAGGTTGGGACTGCAAGGAAAATTGCCAAAATTTTCACAAGAAGGAAATACTGCTTCTACAATAAAGGCAGCACCTGCTTCCTTCCCTCACCTACTGCTGCCAAAATGGTTCAGATTCACAAGTCAGCTTCTCAATGAGACTAGAAGAAGGAGATATTCCCTTGAATTTTCAGTGCAGTCACCCACGTTATCCACTTCTGAGGCCAGACCCAATCCTTAAAATATAAACCTTTTGTAACAAATTAGTTCTTGTTATAAAGAACAATGTGACAGTGGTGTGTCAGGTACTTCTGCCACAGCACTGGACAGGTATTAACATACTGTTCTTCAGAGCTAAAAATAACTGATTACTGATGAGTTAATGTGTGTATCTTGTGACTGTCAGCCATTTCTAACCCCATGTTATTCATTTCCTTGGTACCTTGCTAGCAGCTGTAGATAATCTTTTTGTTGTAAACATAAACTATCATCTAAATCAGGACATTATATATATATATAATCAGTTCAGAAGCAAAGTGCTTTAAACCTTAAGATTTTTTTACTTCTGCCCCATAGAAACAGCACAAGGTCTAAATGCTCAATTTTTTGTTTTTTGATACATCCTGCAGCATTAGCTTTGTAGGCAACTCATTGTTTAAACCTACTGTACTACATGAAAGGCTGCTGTACTGTAGGTGTAAATTTGGATGTTAGCCATTGCTTAGACATGCTTTTTCATGCAACTAGGAAATATGGGCTCATTCAACTGCTTTGCAGATTCATCCTGATTTTTGTGATTTTATCTTATTAAAAAGGCTTTCAAAACAGTTCATGCTATGATATGTATGACTAGAGGAATGACCCAGCCAATGAAGAAAGCCAGAAGTTATTTAAGTTTGACGTGGAGCAGATTGAGTGCTTCTGTACCATCCCCTGGCTTGCAGATATTTTGAGATGATCTTGATATTCCAGTCCTTAGAGAGTCAGCAGAGAGAGTTGTTTCCACTAACGGGCGCGAGATGGCTTCAGTAGTCTCTGTCCCTGCCTCTGTCTCCAACTCTTCATCCGTTATAAATAATTTTGACTCCCTCCATTTGGAGTATACATCTTGGCTACCTCTGGAACCACTGGAGTCACTGCCAGCAATCTGTATATTCAGTTCTTCTGTTGACTGTATAAGGTTTTGTACTGATAAAGATTTTCCTAAATCCATTTGCGCTACAGGTTTAACTGAGAGCAAAGGTTCCCCTTCTGTATCCAGACTTTTTCTCCATGTGAGATCCTTTGTCGCACTAGGCTGTGCAACTTGTCCATTATCCTTTGATGCAACAAGGCAAGCGGTGACATTAGAAATATTTTCCTGTGTGGTTACAGGAATAATATGAATGGGCTCAGGCCTATTGATATGCTTCATCGATGAGAAGGGTGGTATTTGTAATGTTGTCGGAGTTGCTGGCTTAGTTGTCTGGTTTATTTGGTTTGATGTATTATTTACCGTTGCAGGTCCATCATTTGGCACTTGTGTTGCTTGACTATGCATAGCTGGACTAAAAGCATAGTAAGCCTGAGTGCTAAATTCATTTGGTGTCAGTATAAGCTGTAGGCCACGAGGCAGATTGGCACTAGCTGATCTGGATACACATCCACTAAGTTGTGCAGAATTAGACAAATCTTTGCTGTCTGATGGACTCTGATAATCAGAAGTCTGCTCACACTCGAAAGCTGGCATTTGAAATGAAGCCAAGGTGAGTGCAGATGCAGATCCTTTTCGCAAAACTTGTTGATAAATATCTAATAGACAGTCCAGTTTTGATTCAATGGATTGTACCTATACAAGAGGAAAAGGTCAACATTAGTGCCAAATACTAATTAAAAATATCTGGAACCAAAGCAAAGGGAAAATGTAACTGCTGAAAAGAAAAATGGAAGTAGCTTGATGTACACTATTGACCCTTGAAAAAGAATGTCAGAAGCCATGTACATTTTTCATAAGCAAGCTGAGAAAAGGGGAGAGGAGGTTAAGGTAATAAGATGCCTATAATTTTTATTTCAATGTATAAATGAAGCAGATAATAGAAAAAAATTAATCTGTTCAGCTTTTGAAACTGGCAATAAAACACAGAAAAGGCATGAGCAATAAAGCAAGATGAAGTAACACAGATAATCACTCTACCTGTTTCTCCACTTTGACTACCCGCCCTAACATACTGACATCATCAGTTGTCTCATGCTCTGCAGGATTCTTCTCTCTGCTTCTTTTATCTGCTGTGATTTGTCCTTTCCCAAGAATTTGGTCAACGCTGTAAGAGAAACCAAAAGCTGTTGCCATTCCTGGAACTGGCATAAATGTGGAAGTGTTTGCTATATTTATATGTTAAAAATAAAAATCACAGTACTTCAGGAAAGCACTCAAAGAAGAAGATAAACAATTTTATTAATTAAGGGAAATGAAGAAAAAAAATTGAATGATTTTTCAACATATTAGATTGCTTTTCTTTTTTGTTGGCACTAACCAGGAGCCAGAACTTAGCCATTATCTGGGAAAGCCAAGACTAGACTTGCTGAAAGGGGGAAAGAAGAGGTGGCCTCTCTTAACGGCTTGATGTTATGGAGAAACAAACATACCAGTGCCATTCCCAGCTCTCCCATCCTAACAACAACATCCACTCCTGGGAGACTTGTCCGTTTGAAGCAGGAATCCCTAACCTTCTCTGATAATGATAAATATGATGTAATGTTGTTTGGTTTGGTTTTTTAATTACTGTTGCTGGGAATCTCTAAAATAAAACCTACATAAATACTACATTACCAGTAGTTCTCAATTTCTTTTATGTGAAAAGAGGAAGTATGGGATGGGAAAGAGGCAGTTCTCAATGTCTTCCTCAGCCTTTTGACTAAAGTCCTTGTTCACAAATGGACTTTACAGATAAAGGATTACCTTTTCTGTTCTTCAGACTTCCATTTTCTGAGATAAATTTGGTTACATGTTTTTTTGTTTGATTTTGCCCACAGTTCAATTTCTGGCTCAGCTGTGTTCACAGAAAGAGAGGCTGCATAACACAGAAATGTCAAACATTGCCAATATACTTTATGCAGTGAATGACATGAGATGCTTATGCAGAGTGTAACTAATTCTTTCCTTACCGTGACTGAAGACTCTTAATCCTGCATAACATGTCTAGATGACCTGCTGAATACTGTTCAATGACATCTTTGACATCATAAGGGCGAAGCGTTTCCTTGAACTTTCTCTTTGCAACATGAAACTTCATAATTCTGTGGGGGAAAAGCATTTTATAGGTTAATGTTCAACAGTTGTGGAACCATAGGTATATTTCACTGACAAAATTTGATAGCTTATTTTTAAATGGAAGGTATATTCAATACAGCTCGTGCAGGTAAACTTTGACATGGTTGTTTTTTTAAGTACAAATGAACTGTAGCTATGTCTTTGAATTGTTTAAGAGACCAGGTAACGCTGTTTTAAAGACTGCAGAGCAGGTTTAGTGTATCAGTATATACCTGTTCGACTTTTCTTATGCTAGGTGCTTGATATGAAAGATATGCCTGATTTAAATGTGGGATTAGTTTCACTGACATGAGTGAGATATCATGTCAGCTACATTTGGGCATAAGATACTTCTGTTCTTATTACAGGGAAGATTTCTTTAGTGAATCGATTTCAGTATTCTTGTTCTGGAGTTAATTTTAAGTTCCTTGCTCTTCTCTTTGTGGGAAGAAAAAAAAAAGCACCCTATTAAGTTTCATCAGTTTTTATTTTTTAGTTAATGTTCAGGCCTAAATATTTATTTTCAACTTATTTAGCTGACTTTAGATCAAATTTTGCAAGCTGAAGAGAAGTTTTTGTTCCCTACTGGAATATATAAGAGTTATTGCTTAATTAGCATTCACGATTTTTTCCTTGAACTTTACTGCAGAATTGTAAGCTTTCAGGTAACAGTAAATATGCAAAATTGATGAATGGCATACATATTTTTATGTGAGTCTTGCACAAGTTTCTGTGATATGTCACATGAACATGTGATATCCCCTGAGTAGCTCTTCTTAGAATAGAAAGCTTGATATAAAATCACAAATTTTCAACAATAAAAATGACAAATTTGGAAAGTAAATGACAGTGAGATGATTTGCCTGGTCAGCTGGTAGAACATGAAATTTTCTTTGGTTTACATAAGGACTGGGAGAGAAAACAAGGGATCAGGTGTATTAGCCATGCTGGCTTGTGCTGCAGAGCTTATGAATTCCCATTAGGGCCAGACTGATGATATTTGCTATCTATTGCAATTGGAAAAGCAGACACTGTAAATTGGTATTGTATCCCAAATGCCAATATTCATGATAATATATTCCCTCTGGGTTTATTATGATATGTATTTAGCAGCTGTAAGACAACAAATTATAATAAAACCCAAAACATGGTTCTCACTTTCTGATAAAAATAGATTATTAATGTTTCAGTGGAATTTAGAAAAGTCATTCTTCATATAGTTAGGACAGATGTTATGATAATAGGTATGTAGAGTTGTATTGATAGTGTATAGTGATCCTCTACTGATTTTTGTATCGTACATAAATATTCTTACAGGTAATGTCAGCCTTTTCTCACAGTACTTAGCTTGTTGGTATTTCCCATTCTGGTGACTTTCAGTTAAAAAAGAGATTGTTTGTCACTGGTATAGAACTTGAACTATGATTCTGATTATAGAAATTAAAAGTGGAAAAGGTCTGTTAGGAGCAGTCCATCAACTTGACACTTCAGCACTGATCTCCAGGCACTTTCAAATATGTTGGATCATGGGCTTTTCTCTTTCGCATTACCAGCGGGTTCTGCAGACCAATGGCTTTTGGTATCTTTTGTAATCTGGAAGCCTGTGAAGCTGTGATGAATCTGGGATGCAGATTTTTTTTTTTTAGCTGTCAAATTATGCCAAGATGTTGGTTTATAGGACTGTGACAGCCTAATCTTCTGAATCTAGTTTTTTATTGAGGTTATGAAGAATGAATCATGCAGCTGACATATAAAACAGCATAATAGTTTTGTTGTTACTATTATTATGTTTCATTGGTCACAATGTTTTACTTCATGCATTTAATCAAGTAAAAACATGAAACTTTATTAGAAAAGAAGAGCCAGATGATTATTGGCATAATTGAAAACAACTGAATTTACCACAAGTGGGTGATTTTACAAGGGAAGAGGCAGAAGACTAATTATTATTAAGAACCATGGAAGCTTCTTAATCAGTTAGCACAAAAGTCTTCATTACTACTTTGCAGCTTTATAACACTTTTTTTGCTTATCAAGGCAGTTTGTTCATAATGTTCAGAAGTCAAACAGAATTGGAAGCATCACAGCTGTATCTGTACTACACTACAGTGAGCTGTAACTGTACTATTTCTTGTTTAGGTATTAGCTCATGTGATTCCATCTTAATTAACTTCAGCAGGGTTTGGAACAGACCCATATTGCTTACTTCTTTTTGTTCAAGCACACAAAATTTTACATAAACTGTACAAAAAATATTGCACTATTAAAAAACTCATTTTAAAAGCCCGCAAGTTAATTAAGAAAAGGAAAAACAGAATCCTTTGCTGTGATGGAGCCTTGCAGCTGCTTCTTAATTATTAAATTTGGTTGAATCTCCATAGTTATTTCATGTCAGTTTTATAAAATCAGTTGGCATCCCGTATCTTGAAATCACTATGTAATTAATTTACTGTGAGGGTGGTAAGGCTCTGGAACAGATCATGCAGGAAAGTTGTGGATGCCCCATCCCTGACAGTGTTCAAGGCCACGTTGGATGGGGTTTGGAGCAAGCTGATCTCAAGACCCAAGCAACCTTGGAGCGACCGAGTGGGAAGCGTCCCTGCCCATAGCAGGGTGGTTGGAACTAAATGGTTGTTACGGTCACTTTTATCCAAACCACTGCACGATTCCTTATGTTTGGACACCCGCCCTGATAGATGATGTACAACTACGCAGACTGTGAGTTCCTGTGGGATAAAAACAAAGGCAGTTGCAGGTAACCTGTCCGTACAAAAAGGCGAAATGACCAACGAGTGAGGCGCCCGCAGTGTTTCGGAGCAGCAGCGCCGGGGCCTTTGTGAAACTTCCTCTGCCTGTTTAAATCGCTCTATGCCATGAGCGAGGTGGCATTTTATAACTGAAATCTAATGTGATAGACGATACGCGGTTGTAAACACACCCAAACACAAGCATGACGGTGTTCTGGTAAGAGTTAGTCATAAAAAGTAGCTTGTTTCAGTCATACATCCAGAGAAGAGCAGAAAAAAAAATAGTCTGTTGAAGCAGACCAATACATAAAAGTGCTTTGTGTAGAATTAATAGCTAAAGTACAGGTCCCACTAATCTTTATGTACCCCGATAATTTGTGGAAAGTTACAGGTCCAGTACCAACTTTTGTCATATTGACCCATAGCAGCCAAGAGCAGCACCCATTTTTTCATTTATCTGTTCTTGGATGCAGGACCAGCCTTGCTCCAAAATGACACTGCTTTCTGTATGTGCATGTTGCATATCTTCCCTGGCATTCACTGCATTTTAATTTGCATTCATGATGCCTGTTCCAGTATTAAAAACTGTTTTGCTTGTCATTTAGTGTACTTTCCTGAGGCTGGCACCAAGGTAGAGCATCTCTAATCCTTGGTGCAGCCCTGTCAAACTCATGCCATTATTTTCAAAGCTGTGTCATAATCTCAGGAAGAAACGGAGCTTCATTCTACTGGGATTCAGTGGAATCATACATGGTTGCTGCCTTGACTATTAAAAGACAGGTAGGTTGTTTTATCCATAGCCAGGTGAGGTAACGACAGGTTGTTTGCTCACCTACAACAACAGGAAGGCAGGTGCTTAGAGATTTAGCTGTGCTGGTGCCTCTGTCTCACTACGCTTACCTTGCCAAATATCCCTTCTTCCTGGTAAAGTGTAATGTGTAGAAGAGATCAGGATCCAACACAGAGGCCAGCAGACAAAGGTGTTTGAGACACAGTTCTACTACATGTGAGGCAAGTGAGTCAAAATTGTCTTCTCTCTCGTGTCTCGACCTGACTAGCAGCCAGAAACATGATTTTCCCCCAAGTACAGCGCTGTCCTAGCCAAACACATGTATAAAAGCCTTGCCTAGGCTCTGAATACCATCTGGCAGAAAATAAACAATGTGTTTGGATTTAAAGGAAAAAGGGGATTCTGAAACACTACTTTGAACAAATTCAAAATGGCTACTAAAAATACATTTTATAGGTGTTTCAGGAACATTGTAAAGACTGAACATAAATGGTAAATTATATTTTCCATCTTTGTCTGTTAAATATGTATGACTGTTCAACTATACAGCTTATCAGCTCTAGAATTCTCAAGTTTCATTACATTTAGCCACAGTTATTTTTTTTTCTTAGCACCAAATGAAAACATATCTTTGCAATCACTAGAGTTAAAGAGAGAAAAGACCTATTAGGTCACTACTTTCATCTTCCTGCCATTGCAGTTATTTTCTATTGCATATTTATTTATGCTTCTCAAATCTCATTTTATATTCCATAAATAGTACAGTAATTCCATCATTTCCATGTGGAAAGTATTATTGAAATGAGTGCTTCTTGCTGTGGAAAATGATCAGAGATATCACAATATAGGGAAACAAGGTATCCTAATCTTCCTTTTAGTCTCTTTTCTACACATTCATCATTATGAATTAGCTGGGCTAGAAAAGGCAATGTTTTTTGTTAGTCTCCAGGAACTCTGCAGCCTATTAATGGCTTTTTGTTCACAACAAGTCTGGGGACGGTTGAGTAGTGCTGAAGACCCTGCTGGCACACAGACTCAGTGCATTGTTAGCAGGGACTGCTTTGTGCACGGCTCGGATCCCAGCCGGAGGCCATGGATGAGCAGGACAGATCCTGACTGGGCCCAAGGCGCGCTGCTGTGCACACCACGTTCCACCACACTGCCCATCTGTTCCCTGCTCACCCAACATTGTCCATCAAGCAGCTTTTCCTTACTTTCCCTATCCCTCAGTTGAGCTTTCCTGACAGAGAGCTTTTGGAGTAAGAGGAGGTAGAGGGGGCAGCACATGAGATAAAAGACTCTGTTTAGGAGGCTTTGAGAGCAGACTGGGATCTTGACATGTTACCAGACAGGTTTGCCTGGTGGGTCTTCAGTAGGACTAGTTGAGAGTCCTGTCTTTTTGGAAAGGACCAAAATGTTGAGAACTTTTTCAGGAAAGGACTGTTTTCTCCATCCTTTGTTTTGGCTATAACAAAAAAAAGTTAGGGGGTTTGTTTGCTTAAAAAGCTGCTTTGAAAAATAAAGTAGTCCTGGAAAATATATAAGTAAACAAGGTCAAAACTGACATAGTAGACTTTGAAATTACCAAAATGAAAAATTATAAATAAACCAATTTTTGTCTTTTGCTATTTCAAGGCTGTGCAACCTGAGAGTAAGCAGCATATTTTAGGCACCTTGCACAGAAAAAAAGTCTCACCCCAAATGTTATAATCCCAAAACTGAGAGAGGACCTACCTCTATAAACCCACAGGCATGAATTAATTTTGTTAATTTCTTTTCCACTGAAAATAAAAGTGCCATTTTTGTCTTTGTAAAACAATTTATACCCAGGTCTAAGCAGGAAAAAATAATCGGACTCCCTTATAGCAATTTTTCAAGTTGATGCATCAAAAATGGATTCAACTGTCTGTGTTTATATTTGGGGTCTTTTTCTAGTGCATCATAAACCAATGCAAGTGCCTTCTGTCTTTGCCTGCCTCTGTATACCAGCATGAAAGGAAAACCAGCCTTCACCCTCCCCCACTGCCTTTGCAATTCAAAGCTGTTTCTAAAAACAAACTTCAAAATGAGGCACAAAGTTTCCATATAGGCAGATGTTATCATCTTGAAATTCTAGTTACTATATAGAGTCTCAGATCCTTCTTCAGATGTTTGCATAGATCCCAGTGTAGTCTGGTAACAGATACTCTGAATAATCAGAAAGAGGTGTATCAGCTACCTGATGAACTGAATTATCAGTCTCTTGATTTTGAGAGATTAAAGTATAGCATATACAGAAGTCTCAAGATCATGGCATATTACTGCCTTACAGATGTCAAACAAAGGTAAGTTTCTGAAGCAAGATGTGTGTGTCACTTGTCATCTTGCAAAACACTAAAATTTGCAGGGAGATGGGAGAGATTAATGGGTAGTCGATGGCAAGTGAAGATTCTTACTCTCAGCCTCAGTGGTGACCTGAGATGTTTTTCTAGAAGGCCAGGCATGCAGAGTAAAAGTTGGATATAATATAAAAATTTGATTCTCATCAATTAAATAGTACATGCCTGAAATAATAAAATCTTGCACCTTTGCTCCTCTTATTAGAACATTTCTGTGTAGTGAAGAAATGTACTGTGGAGAAATTTTCCCACCTATATCCTTCACATTTGGTTACTTTCCATTTGAGCTGATAATGACCAAGAGCACCAAGCAAAAATGCAGATGGTGCATTGAACAATCCAGTGGCCCCCTAGAAAATGGGTTCCATGAAATAAGTATTAAAATGTGAAGTCAGTCTTAACGAATTTGGACAGTATGAAGAATGATTATCCTTTGCCAGGACAAGTGGCAAGGTGCACCTGGATCCAAGAGTTATCCAGCCTGTTTAAAATGCAGCATCACAGAGAAACATCTTTGGCACCAAAGTCAATGGATTATGCTGACTGTTCCTAATGTGAGCATTTTCCATTTGAGTGAATAGGCTTGCCTTGTGGTTGGGTTTCCATTGTGAAAAAAGGACTTCTGTCACCTGCTGAAACATTGCTGGCAAGAGATGGTATTCAGCAGTGACATTTGGCTTCTCAGTTGCAGTGGCTGTGGACACAGGCCTGGTACCTGAATTGTCCTGTGAGGTCATTTCCAGGCAGGTTGGAAAATGGTGGGAAAAGATGTCTGCAAATGATCAATCAAGCTCTCTGTGCCAGTAGAAAAGTTTCAGGAACAACCTTACTCACTATCTCCATTTTACTCAATGGAAAGGGAGAAGGAAATACAAGTAGCCCATAGGTTATCACTGCACGAAATTATGTGATAAAAAGCTCAAGTTTTTTTTCCTATGGTACTGAGAAAACTCAGGCAGGGGTTTCTGTACAGGAAGACATTGTCTTTCCATTGATTTTTGCAGAAATTCCTTTTAGCTGCTGCCTGTCTGTCTGGCTACCTTCCTGTACCCAAGAAGGTGCTGGACACTGATGTGATGCAGAGCCAGTGGGGTGACCCCCAGCGATAACCTGAGGTTTGCTGCTAGCAGACAGGGAATGCTTGAGCTCTCCTTGCTTGTTGCTGTACGCCTCATAGTGGGAATTTTGACTGTCAGGACTTATACTTCAAAATACTTTGGAAGATAAATAGCCTTGGCAGTCTCAAGAGGGTGAGTTTAAACTTTCAATGCAGGTAACTTTATAAGTTTCAATGCAGTTTACTATTTTCTTGGAAAAGGAGACTTTGTTTTAAATTATTTGGGTTATATTTAGTTTAGTGGCTAGTAGTAGGCAAGACTTTTCACAATTAAATTAATGTAATTATTCTCTTCTTAGCAGAAGAAATTTGCAATAAACGTCCTATGACAGTCTCAGGAATATAGAAATGCAATAAAACCCTACACTTTTAAAGGAAATAACTTTTCCAGGCAAGGTGACACATACTCAGTAAAAGTACATCAAATTGTAGTTTCAATGGCATAAAATATAATGGAAGACAGCATCCATTACTCTCTTTTCTGTGTCAAATCATGTAACATTTAGATATTGAAAAGCTGATACAGAACTGATAAAATGTTTTAATTTAACTAAAATAGAAAGGAAGCATAATATATTAGCGTTAATTATGTAATGAATATATACATATAATTAGTTCAACTAACTATCATTTTATGAATTGATATGCAGTTTATCAGTACCTTAAATAAAGGAAATTCAAGTGTTTATTCATTCAGTATTTTCTACTTACCTGATAGCTCTAATGACAGTTTTAAGAGCAGGGGTGAGATCTTCTACAGACACATCACACTGGCACCCTTTGTCATCATAAACATCATCTGTTCCAAGACTGGTGTCAGCTGCAAAAGACAAGAGCAGATTAAATTAGAGAAATTTAAAAATCTCTTTGCTTACTGTGTAGGCTGTTTTCTAGCAGCCTGCAACAATGCTTCTGGAAAAAGAAGGACTATGTATGACAGACCTCCATCAGTTTATTAACTATATGATGCACTTGTGTGTGTCTATGCTTGTGTCATAAAATGCTGGGGTAGTCCCAGAGTAATTTGTAAAAATTAGAAAGGAAGAATGCCCTAATATTTTTCAAACTAATTAATAGCTGAGCACCAGCATGTTATTCCTGATATCCCATGGTTTTTTATCACATTCTCTATTTTATGGGAAAGCAGTGAACTAACAGATGCAATGGCAGAATCAGAAGATACTGAAGTTATATTATTACAGTTTTACCACTATGGATCAACCTGGCATTGAAGACAAAGGAGAATATCCATTTCATTTAATAAGCAGGCTGTGGAATGACCCAACACTTTATTATAGGTGAAAATAAACAAAATACTTTTTTACCAAGAATGAATAATTGCCACCTTAAACCTCAGAGCCAGGTATTCCAGGCTTCCTTTGTCATAGGGACTTAAGCCAAGTTACTGTAAAAAAAAGTGGATCCTTTACATTTCCTAAACACCACCTTGCAGAGTTGCCATCTGGGAATTAGCTGGAAATCTCAGAAGTGTCCATTGTACTCAATACATAAAACAGGTACTGATGCATGACTAAGTGGTTTACAAACTTAAAATGTGCTGGAATGCAAATGGAGCAAGAAGGGCAGGGTCATGGATGCCCATACATCATCTATATTTCAAAGGCACGTGAACTACAGGAAAATTCTTTGGGGTAGGTGCTTTTCCTCCCAAATCATCTTTCTTCAACTGCATAAAGTCCAAGTGCTCAGAAGAATTTCACTTAAGGTCAGTGTATTTCTTAATGTAAGCGTCTCTGCTTCATGACGAAGAGAGTGTAAAATGAGTGACATGAAACAGAGAAAAAAAGATTGGATTCAGTAACCCTCAATAACAGAGGAGATTTCTTCCCAGTCCTAGGTTGCTGCCTACATTCATGCTGTTATTTAAAACAACGGGTTTAGTCATTCAGAAACACTTCAAGTAAATAATTTCAGGGGTTTAAATTATAAGCAGATTTGAAGCACAGTCAGACACAAATGATTACAGGATATTCTTTCAAATTCCTTCTTCAGGAAGACTGCAGATTAAAGATGAAAAATATTATTTGTCAGTCAAAAGTGCCTGAAAATGTCATGGTACCTTCTAAATCGAATAGGGATGCCATCTTGGCATAAACAGTTTTGTACAGCATCTTCAGGAACTGGTATTACTGCTTTGTTTTCTTCATAGATTTAATGTTTAGCCATGCACATTTTTTGGTTGGGTTTTTTTTAATGAATCTGGCTAGTTCATTACCCTTGGGAGCATATATATTTTTTTCATCGCTCTTGCTGAACTGGTACGTTTATGAGAAACATCTGTAGCTTTTAATAACAGGTGAATTCATCTTTGACAGATCAAATTAATAAAGAAAGATGGCTTATAGCCAATGTTTTAGTCCACATGAAACAATCAAATGCAACCATTAAAAATTAAGTTTTAAACTGTAAAAGTGAAATCTTCATACAAAACTTTGAAGTGCTATTACTGTAAGTCATGACTGCAATGATGCCAGGAGTGTTTTTTCCTTGCACTCTTTTGTGAGCTTCACTCCTGACTTGGCTTATCTTATTGATAAAATATACATCTCTCCACCCATTCTCCCTCAATAACATTTGGATCCCTGTCCAGAAATGTGACTAGCTAAAATAAACTTTATAATTAATTTGATAGGTATATACACTACCTATCACACCACCATCTCAGGACATGCTAAATATTCCACAACACTAACTTTCCAGGTGTCACATCTGATCAGCCGCTCCAGTTACCTCTTCCAGTGAGGAAATCTCCGAGCTCATTTTTAAGTGCCATATTAAAACCCGAGCCTTTTATGCTATTGGTATTTCCAATGACTCTCTAATGTTTGAATCTATTCAGTTGTGCCAGTATAAATTAGGAAAAATACTGCTCAGATCACAAGAGCTGTAGCTGTCTAAACCCAGTGAAACAGGAGACTCCAACCTGAAAGTTTAAAATAAACATGTTTCTGTATGGTTGTCTCACAGATACGGCTCCTGGGTCCTTTGCCAAGTACAGTGTCATTAATAAAAGGGCTTCCTTACCCAAGTATATCTTTGCAAAACTGTTTTGAGAACTGTGTGGTGCAATTACAGTGTTTCATGTTGTTCCCTTGTGAATAAAAAACTCTGCAAAATTTTTAGACAGATGCTGGAAAATTCTTATAAATTTAAGCCAGCTTTAATAAGAGATGCTGCTCCTAATAAATCACCTTTCTTCCTTCTAATATTCCACTGATATGAATTTCCTTCATTATGGCAGATACTCAACATCACAGGTCAATAAAGCTTGTGAAAAGCTATAGCCTTGTTTGATTCCTACGGGAAACATAAATGTTTCTTTAGGAAACTAAGCAGACCTGGGAAAAAGTTTGGGAAATGCATAGTAGCAATTTGGAGAAAAAAATTCCAGCTTAAAACACCACTGAAATCAAAGTTCACATTCTTACCAATTTTTCCAGTGGAAGCTCATGTTGTGTACCACATAGTTACGAGGTGAGATGTACTTGTATGCTTTCTGTCCCTCTCAAGTTCATCGTTGAGGTCAGGGCTGAATTGGGGTCAGTTTGGCTGCTTTAGCAGATCCAGCTGTTCAAACCTCTGCCAGCTCCCAGATGGGGCTAAGCTATGCTCTCCAAGCTGCTGTCTGTTCCCAGAGAGAGCCCTTCGTAGGCATTAGTGGGGCAGCTAGACCCCCCCAGTGCCAGCTCATGCCTAGCCCTGCTCACATCCACATCCTTCCCCATACCCTTTGTCTGTGTCCTCTGCTCTCCTTTGGGGTGGCTGCACCCCATGTTCCAAGTGGGTTCCACAAAGAACTGTGGGCAGCAGTTGCTCTGCATGAGCCTGGCTTTGCTGCCAGTCTTTCCTAGGGTTACCCCTCATCTCTCTTTCTCTCCAGCTACCTCTACCACAAGCTAAGCAGCTTTCAAGTCTGTTCCATGGGCAGCTCAGGAATATAGCCTAAACAATGCCTGAAATGTCCTTTAATACACATTTAGACAAACCCCTGCACATCTCTTTAAGCAGGGCTGTCAGTCCACTTGACAATCCAGACCTTTTTCTAGCACCAGCCTATTTAGAATTCAGTATGTGTTTTGATCTTAAACAAAGAATCACAACTGATGAGGCATCTGCCATTGTCTTATAATCTTTGACATTATTTACTTCGGGCTACTGTCTGGTCTTTGCTGCTTTTTAATTTCTTCTTCTTTCTTCCCAAACAGTCTTTGATTTAATCACACAGCAAAGCAGGAATTACCAAGAAATAGAAGAGGCATGCACAAGACAGTAAAATTGTCTTGATATTTCCCTGTTTTTCGCAGTATTTATGCATTTTCCATGCAAACTCTAGTAATTTATGATCACCACAAATGAATGGGCAAAAAAATTAGGCTGTTCTAAAGCATTATATGTCACCAACAAAATACCCACAAGTTTGTAGCTGCATTTCATATGACTCTGTGCAAAAGTTATTCACAAGGCTTGACTTATTATTTCTGTAAATAGTATGTGTCCTTTCTTAGAAGTGTTTTCTGTTGTTTAATAACATGCTTTGGCATTGAGAAAATGGACATTGCTCTGATCACTCTCATAGCTCCTTGCTTTCAGTATCAGTAACATTCAAGTAATTATCTGCCTGTTAAACAAAATAAAAAAGATTTTTTTACTTTTTGTTTCCTGGGAACAGCAATATGCTAGCAAAAACAATCCAGCATTAATAAATGTGTGTGCCAACACAATGAATAATCCTATGGAAGTGCTTCTGACATAGTGATGGTACGGTGATCCCAACATAGACCTTTTGACTTGTTTTTTGGAAGCCTTCAGAAGCACTTAGATCTTACTCTGACTGTGCAAGAGGTAGTTAGAGTTCTTTATGTGGGTGATATAAATAATTTTGCTGAGGCTGACAACCCACCTTCTCACAGAAACCACCTCTGTGCTCCCCCCACTACCAAGAACCAGGCCATGCAAAACCAATACAGTGTGGAAAAATCTCAAAAGGTGCCTGAAGTTGATAGCCTGCATATGACTTGCATTTACTATGTTACAGCAGAGTATTGTTTTGACTTGGTTAAAAACACACTGATTTGGAAAAAATGTCTGATTGATTTTCACTTAAATGTATGACTCAAGGTGAAAATTGGAGGGTGGTGTAATTTTCACAGGTGCTGAGTTACTTTAAGCCATAGTTTTTAACTATCATTATCAAAATTGAGAGTTTGTGTTGGGAATTGAAGTCCAGGCAATTCACAATGCAGCTCCACAGCCTGTTCTCCACCTTGCTCAGCAACCTCATGTGAGTGCAGAGCTTCACTGGCTGCCCAGGGCAGCAGTTGCAGGGCACCCTAATGTGACACACTCATCTCAACACTCATTTTCTATGTGAGTGGTCAGAAAGAAAATGAGTGGGAAATTCAGTGCATCTAACTTCTGGGCAAGTAAAGTTGGACATGAATTCAAAGCTTTTGGGGGACAGATTGTCCCTGTGGGAGGTGCCAGTGCATAGGTCTGCTGCAGCAGGGGGGATCCAGGCAGCTGCTTTGTTATGAGACTCCAAACTGCCTTAGTCTTACATGACTACTGAGCTCAGATGAACCCTCTTGCTTGAGAAGCAATGCCAGCAGCTTAATACTCATTATTCGTTCTTTCAGCCCCCTTTGTGAGCAAATAGAGCCTCTGCTGTGCTGCCCTATGTAATGCCTAGGGTGTCTGCAAGGTAGGTGGATTTCACTCAACTTTATCCTGTGTTTGAAGTACCTTTCTTCCCTATGAGCATTTATTGTGTTACGGATTTAGCCTCTATTCTCAAAAAAAATAATTCCTTTACATATTTTGTAGTATTTCCACAGACACTATAATGCATAGAATGTTTCACAAAATTTCAGTTACTTTTTTCCCCTCAAAAATTATTCTATGTACAAACATCTTGATGGGTTATGTTCATGTGATTCATGCAATTTCCTTTTCTATAAATGAAATGTGTATTAGCCTAGTGCCTTTGTTTAAATATGTTTCATGAAACTTCTCGCCTCTTCAAAAGCTCTCATTATCCTCCTGTTTGTTGAACCATGAATACAAAATCCCTTCACTACCCCTATAACTGATTTTCTTTCCATTTTGCCTTTGCTTTAAAACATCAACAAGCTGACTCTCTCACAGTACATAGTTCACTTACTTTGTTTTATTTTGATTGCTCACCAAGTTCCATAGGAAAAATAAACTAAAGAAAGCAATGCTAATTGTGATGGAACTTAATCACATACTTAATAAGAATGCCCAAAGCTCCCCCAAAGTGGGAAAGGCAGCAGCCCATGTTTACATGCTTTCCAGAGCAGAGGCCAGAAAAAGGAAGCCCAAGGGAGTGAATTATGTATTTATTTCCTTGATCTCTGGAAAAAGAAACCAACAAAATGAAAGACTTTCTTCTAATCAAGAAAGAAGGAAGAAGACGGAACAAGTAGAAAATGACACCGAAATCCCTTGTAGTAGACAACAGTGTTCAAGTGGAAAAAATAAGAAAGTGGGAATAAGACTTAAAACATTTAAAAATATTGTTTACAGGCAGCTTTTATGAAATGGTTGCCATTTCCATGCTAGAAAGAAATTTCTCAGAAAAGGAAGGAAACTGGTGCCTCCTGTAAGGAGGAGCACTTTTGCACAAGCTTATAAACTTTGCCTTCTGCCCAACCAGAGCCTCTACTCTACTCTACTCTACTCTACTCTACTCTCTCTACTCTACTCTACTCTACTCTACTCTACTCAGTAGTGCTCTATCAATAGCCCATTCCTTTTATTTCTCCTGAAACAGACAAAGCATTCCAGATGGGGAGGAGAAGAGGACGTCATTGGGAACTGCAGTACAGTATGACACACAGTATCTTAGAGACTATCCCTAACAACATTATCTATGTTAAAGCATTTCTGAAAATCCTCTTGTTTGGCTAAAATGGAAATTAGAATTGGTGGAAAGTTTTTTAAATATTCTGGATATAATTATATAGTTTTCTTTCTCTGTAAGTGCAATTTTTTTAAGGTCAGAAACTTATTTTATATCAATTATCATATAATGCAAACAAGTTCCAGATATCTAAAATTCTAGCGTTCCTTTCCCTTAGTAATTATTTGACTTCTCAGAAATTTCTGCACTGGCAGTATTTCATGGAACTGCTCCCACTGCTTAATTAAAAAGGAATCCTTTTAATTTTGAATAATGATATGGAGGACCAGGAGACATTCTGAAAATAATTCATTAAATGCACAATAATTACGCTGCTCGAAAGGCTGATCTTATTATAAACAGTAGCAAATTAGCCAGCAACTTTAGATGGCCATGTGAGAAAAGTAAAAGAAGGTGACTCTAAATCTATGGCTTTAGTGTATTTTTAGCTACATGTTTCTGTTATTTTATATATACTACATCCACGAAGTAAAAACTGTAAAATAAATTGCAGAAACCTATTATAGTATCTGGAACTGTAGACTAATAAGCTAAATGTCACACTTAATTGACTGTCTCCCTGCAAGACCTTGTAGAACATATCACTTGATATGTGTCTGATATTCCATAAGGTCTTCAGAGGTCCTGTGCCCTGGGAGATTTCCAGGTATTGTTGTTGAGGGAGGTCATAGACAGGGGCAAAGGGTTAGACAGCTATGGCTGTTTTAGATTCAGGTATCTCCAGCATAGTCCTGTATTTTAAAAAGCCATGAAGAATTTCCTTGATAATGTTTCATAAAAATAAAACTATTCCTCAAATGTTTCAGATTTGGCGCAAGTGGGTTACATGTGGCTGGGAAGTTTTATGAGCATCCTCTCATAAAATTAGTTCTTATCTAATTTGTATAGTCTTCACTGCAGATAAGGGTTTCTGAAACCCATGCAAATCATACTTCTGTGTGATGGTCTGCTGCTGTTCCTCACAGAGCTAAGCTTAATAATCATTATCACTGTACCTGTGACCACTGAGTCCAGTGAGAAATGGTGCACAGCAAGTTCTTCAAGAGGTATTGTAAAGAAAGAGACTAAATTGTGGATTTATTTGGCCTGGAATAAGCTAAAATAATGCCTCAAAACCAATGGCCTGCACTTATTTTCACAAAAATGACTCAGAGCTTAGATCAGAATGCCAGATCTTCCTAGTTAATTACAATGACAGTGGTAATAAATGAGAGCTCTATCTGCTCTGTGGAAGGCAATAACAAGAAAATAAATCTTTTGTCTAGCACAAATTGATATATTGCTAATAAATTTCATTCAAACTTTGAAAACATGCAGCTTCACTTTGAACCAGCAAATTTAAGCCTAGATGTAGAAGCGACCCAACTAAGGACTTCTGCCACATCAAGTGAACCTTATCCAAGGTCAAGCTGTTTATGCTACTGAAAGGAAAACTTGTCATTTTTGCAATACATAAATTACATGGTAGTAACTGAGGATGTGGGGGCTGAAATGCACAATTGCATTCTTTCCATGGCTCTTGTAATATACTCTACCCTCAGGATTTTGTGCAAGTACTCTGTAGGGAATGAAAAGCTAGAGGTCATGTGAGTGTATAATGTTTGGGGATGGTGCAAGAAATCAAATATTTCCTTAGAGAGTTCTTTTTAATTAATCAAATGAAATATGTTTGTAATATCTCCAGTGCTGAATGCTTTTGATGTTTTATTCAAAAAGCCACACAATGTCTCTAGGTTACAGTAAAGGCACAATAACTCATTCAGGGGCTTAGAAGCATGGGATGGTAGAAAACAAATATAATAGGGTATTTTTGTCCCTCACAGAAAACTGCATCCACAACATAATATTGGTTCATTAATTCAGCTGTGGTGGTACAAGACTGGCGCATGATTTAAGCAGAAAAGGTTCTGTTCCTCAGAAAGTAAGGCAAGCAGAAAACAAAACAGGACAGGAACACCATTGTAAAGAAGAGATTTTGTGTGGTTGAGTGTCTGTGGATGGATACACAACATACAACAAGGCATGGGCACAGTGCCTTAAGCAAGGCATGTGATCACCTGTGCTATTTAATAACTAGCACAGACTCTGTCATGGGGCTGACCCTGCTGGTGGGTATTCTCATGTTCTGGGCACCACTCCCCACAGACAGTTTGGCTGCAGCTTCCCTATTTTTTGTTAGCAAAACAGGGAAGAACCAAAGCCATACTGCATGAGGAGTCCTTGGGGCCAGAGGTTTCTCCTGGCTCACTTTGTGTACAGGTGCACAGGGGGCTGTGAGGGGCTCCAAGGTCAGGCAGCACCTTTGCCTGTGAGACATAGCATCCCTTTGGGAAAGGCTCTTCCATGACCCTATACAATCCTTTTTAAGTGTGTGCTTTGTAAAGATTTACTATTTACCATTCTTGATTGGTGAAAATTTCCCTTTCATCTGCCTCATCCTGATAATTCCCTTTTAGGCTGATAACAGAGACTGGAAATACAGCATTCTGGCATCTTTGTTAATTTGTGCAGAGTCTCCTCTTCAACAGGATTTCTGGAAGTTATGTACCACGTCACCAGAGACTGCACATGTATTTAAAATCCGATTATGTAAGTCTTGATATTCACTTTCCCCTGTGCTGTTGTTGAATGACCTAGAAAGGTCAGGCCTCCAAAAACTTATCTAACCATCAAACCTCTCTCAAGTTTGGATTCCATTTGCAGATGCACATATGTAACTGAAATAGTTACTGCTGCTGTCAGACCCACTTTGTCAATGGCAATAAATGGTTTATGGCAGTTTCAGAAGATTGTTACTAACTGTAAATAAAGCCATTTGGGCAATGGTTTTGGTCATACTGTTCTAAGGCTGCTATGCCAAAATCCTTTTGGGATATACCAGTGGCTGACGTAAGTGTTTTACTTGCTGCCAAGCAATTCTCCTTCTATGAATTTAATATGCAATGGGGGAATGCTAGAGTGTTTGTTGCTGGGTAGCCTAAGAGGCAAGCTATTACATTTTCAATCAGGTTAGCCTTTTAGCTACCCCCATGAGCTCCTGTCTGGACTCAAAATCTCCCTTTGCAAGCCAGTTTCTAATTGCTAATGTTGAGTTTCTCCAGCAGTCTCTTTCTGAGGGCTTTGGCCCAGATTCCAGCCATGTCCTCACCAGAACTCAGTCAGTACTGCAAATTGTCTGTGTTGACCATCGATCTGCCTTAAATCGTCCTCATATGCTAACAATTTCCCTTCCTTTTGGAAGCCTCTCCTTATAGATTTGCATTTTTCTTTTATTTTCACACAGAATTCAGTCCTCTGTCTAGGCAGAGCATTTACAACTCTATATCCCATACAGTGAAATGTCTTCTTTCTTTTCTCTTTTGGAAGAGGAAGTTCATAGTAAGACTCTATTTTTTTCACTGATATGAAGTTTTAACACTGAACTAGGTAGCCAGCACTATGTTGTCACTGCCCTAAAGGTATATTGTAATGTAATTTCTTCTCCCACCAAACATCCTATAGAGATGGAGGACTCACCAGAAGGACCAGCTGTTCAAGGGTACTGTTTTGTGCCCAAGATTTCACCCAGAAAAAATTGGCTTCTAGTTTTGGCTTGATGATTGGCCTGCCAAAATTATTAATTATTTGGCTGGGGAATACCTCAAGGAGGAAACTGGAGGACCTGGCAAGCAAGAGATAAGAATAATACGCTGCAAATAATGGTTTTTTCATCCAGTGAAAAATACAAGATGTTCTAAATTAAATACATCATCTTGAGATCTTTTTCACTGAGCTGTCAAATGCTGAAAGTATCAAGCTATGAAAGAGAAGAAAGAAAAAGAAACAAAGGTTAGTAGTGCCTGACTTTTCTTGCAAAAGTTTGAATAAGGCAGAAGGGAGCTGCCTCTCAGCAAGTGAGCACACTGGACATCTCTCTAATCATACTGGTCCTAGAAGTAGTTGGATGAGGTCCCAGAATGGAAACTTGGCATTTGCCTAAAAGCTGGAGACAATGGAAGCTGTTCCTTCTGCCACAGATGAGAAATGGGTTGTATCTGTTGGCCCCAGTTCATAAGGGTGGACTAGTAGCTGGAAATCACTGACCAGGAAACAGGCTGTGCTCACCCTGAGGAGTGGGAAGATCTTCAAGGGCTTACGCACAGCAATGAGTGCTCTGTTGTTGTTTCTGTCTTTTATCTACAGATAAGGGATATACATACCCAAGGTGCTGTTTATGCCACCTTTTCCGTGAGAGGGAAACAATTAGAGGCAGCATGATCTGCTTGTGCATATAGTTGTTATTGATGGCAATATGTACAGCACAAAATAGGGGACATGCTGAGGAAATGCTTCTATGATAAATGAGATGATGAAAAATGAAACAGGTGCTTCAGTGAGGCGAAGACTGCAGAGCTGGGGCAAAAGTGAGCCACTGATACTCTGAGAAAGTGCTCAGAAAATTACTTTCTCCTTACGTCATTTGCAGGCGCAGTGTTAATTACAGGGGTTTAACCTATGAAATTACTTCTTATGCGGTTTGGGGATGATACTTGTGCTTTATAAGTGATTATGTAGGATGCCTAAATTTAGACAGGGTAGCTTCAACCGCTATGCCACCTAGAACATTTCTCAGTTCCCATTGTGGCCTTGGCTAAGGTTCACATCAGCGTGAGACCCAGGCTAAGTCGCACAGCCCCTGTGATCCAGCTGCTATGGGACATAAGCCAGGACCTGTAACCCAGGATGGAGACAAGAATGGATAGCAGTGGCTAGTGGAGTGGAGCAACCTGGATAGTATCCTGATACACCCCAGCAGCTCACTGTACCTCAGGCAAACTCAGAATTTCGGAAAATCTGAGACATATCCGTAGGGGACATCTAGCCTGGAATGATGATCTTAGTAAATGCCATTGGTTTGTCTTTGTTGCCCTCCAGGAAATGTTTATTTACCCAGGCTTTTCCTGGAGAGATCAGTTGTGTAGAACATCCTCACTGAGGGATGGGGCATTGCAGTTCAATGAGTTTTTGCAACTTACATGTTTGTGATAATATGTGCTCTTAAAAAGGAAGCAACATCAACATCACACTTCTGTCTAATTAGTCTTACCACAATTGTTGGATGTAGCATGCATGATGCTATTTAGAAAGCGGTTGTACCTTTCCCATTCAGGCAGGGTCACTGCATTCTGTGGCAGTCAACCAGTTTGTTTCCCTTATTTTTACATGGAGGGTACCACAAGAAAGAACAAAACATTTATAGATTGGGAAATACGCAAATGGCGAAAGCCAAAACAAAATCCACTGGGGCAGCAGTACCCCCAGAGCTATGTGAGTGCACCTTTCAGTGCTGGACCTGTCCCACACAGGGGTCAGTTTCAGTTGGTTCTCTCAGCTCCTGCCTGTCAGGGGGCTGCTGTCACCCAGTTTGGTGCTTCTTGGTTACAGAAGTCACTGTCTTTGTTTTAGAAGGCTTCATCAGATGAAGATCCTTGCCCAAATACCAGTTAGTTTAATGCCAAATTGGACTTAAGCTAGAGAATAGGGCAGCCATAGGAGGCAGCTTGAGGGAAAGGCTGGGCTGCCTGCTGCAGGTTCAACAAGACATTTTTAGGAGTGCTTCCTACATCCAAAATACCCTATAGAAAGCAATACATAAAGCAATAACACTTGTTTTGTTTGCAAAATCTACCTGTCTTATCAAGGCAGATACAATCCTGTAAAACTGAAAGCACCCAGTAGTGTATCCCTTGGCGGCAGGTGATTGCATCATCAGTGCTGGCACTGGGACTCCTCTGCCTGAGGGAGCCACTTGTGCACAAGCTGTGCTCCTGGCTGGCAAAGGCACAGACAATGCTGGCTGTGCTGTGTGGACACCAGCAAAAGGCAGCAGGTTTGGGCAGCAGCTGAGCTCAGCAGTGGGAGAGTGGCCATGACAGAAGAACTGCTGCAGCCAATTCCCTGGGATGCCTTTAGTCCACTATGACTTTTCACAGTGACCCCTTTTCCACCAGTTGCTCCCTATGCACCACTGACATGATTTCTTATTAAAAAAATAATCACATTATCAGAGTCTTTGAAGCAGACTATAGCTGGCTTGTGTCTCTGGCCCCAAACAGCAATTCTTTCTGCCTTCCTAAAATGTGTGCAATCACTGTGCAAGTGTGCAGGAGTGTGAGCAGGCTGGGAGCAGCGTGCAGTGGCAAACAAGGGGTGAACAACTCCTACCATCAACCATGGGTTTGGGCTGGGAGCTCTTGAGCCGCAGCGAGGGCCTGAAGCGAGTTCGGTCATTGAAGCTCCAGCTCTTCTGCACTTTGGTTGGGCTGCCCTCGGTGGCAATGTCAGCACTTGGTGACCGGCGATCTCCCACTGAAGATTGCCTGTTTTTTATACTTTGACCTCGTGGGCTGGCCATCCGGACCCGCTCCTTGAAACTTAGCTTTTGACTGTGAGAGAAAGAAATATATTTTATTTCATAGTTACTTCAATCCTTTTCTTTCTTCTATTGTATGATTATTGAAAAATTTGTGTAAAAAAATCTCACTGGTATGAATCTGTTTCTTAAACACTTTTATTTTCATTGAATATATTTAATTTGTGAATGGAACTGATTTGATGTTTTTTGATAGAAGCATTAGCATTGCCAGTCTATCATACAGTACAGAATAACCTTCTAAAGGAAATTAAAAATTACAAATAGAAACAATTTCACTCAATTATTATACATTAATCTCTATGATGTTTTTTCTATTCTTTGAACTTGAAGGTTTGTTTCCATCTTAGTCAGCCAAGTTCAGTGAATTTCTGGCCATATCTTCAGATAAACAAAACCAAACTGTATTTTATTGTTACTGCATGCCATGTAGTATTGTCTGGTTTGAGTTTTTTTTAAGCAGGCAAAAAATACTGTTAGTGTATATTCATGCTTTTGCAGGACGTGGCACTTCAAACATTTCATATGCATGATTAGTGATCACTCATATCCAGAATTCCTTGTTAGAGCACTTACTTGGACAAGACAAAACCAAAATTAATAAAATATCCAAGAAACAGCATGATGACTGATTAATGGAAATGTAAGGATATGCTGTGTGCTCCCTAAATTCATTGCTGAAGATTTAGCTGTGAGCTGACGATGTGCAGGTGGTACTGGACAGGTAACAGAGCCCAGCCCAGCTCATGACTGTGTCTACTGCATCAATGGTGACCCTGTGGTCTTATGGTTGACCAATTGTAAGGGTTTTTTTTTCCCCCTGCTGTGCTTGTAATTCTCTCCCCCAGCCAGCTAAATGTGGGTTTTTAGATTTTCTATTTCCTGGTGCTTAAATTACCTTTGCCCAAACATATCTGATGAACATCCTGTGGTCACTGTGACTATCTACCTATGCTTTTTAATTATTTAACATTTTTGCCTTTGTTTGTCCCTTCCTGTAGCAGAAGACGCAAAGAACAAACAGTGAAGGAGTCTGATACCAAGGTCTGGAAACCTTGTTTTATATGCAAGGTTAAATTCAATTGGTTGAGCAAGGGAATGGTCACCTTGATCAGTGGTCCTCTTCTTTCAAGGGGGGAGATGAAGAGGGCAATGCAGCATCTGTTCATGGTATGGTGTTACTGGGACTTGCAGTCCTACTGCCCTGGTGTAGGCTTTGCAGGGGGTTTTTAAAACCCCTTTACCAATGACTGTCTACCTGAAAATTATGGGGGTTCTTGAAGTTAAGACACTTTCTAGTACTCTCAAGGTCTTTGCATTTAATTTCAGCGTGCCCATAAGATGTTTTGAACAGGAACAGATCCTGCAGATAATTAACTAATGCTAATATGGACTATATGGTTCTTAGATGTTTAACCTACTACATTCTGAAAATACAGTGTTAATATGTAATTATATGAAATGGAAAGTAGTTATAAACCTCTGTGGCTGTGAAATGTTGAGATAAACAGATCTTTGTCCATGCATAAAAAAGCATAACATTTCAGTCTGAGTACAAACATTCCTGAGAGTAGAAAGGATGCAGTTTGTTGCAGGCAAAACACATGCTGGGATGCTTATAATGTGATAATTTTCAAGAATACTGAAAAATGAGCACATCAATAGAAAGATTATTAGATAAATATATTTCTATATGGCATGTTTGATTACTTGAAAGAATACCTTTACTATAATTTCTCAATGTAATCCCCTTCTTTTCTTGCCCAAACAAGCAATTGTTGAAATAAATACATCACAGGGATGAAAATGTTATCTATTTCCTTCGTAAATTGTTACTCAATGCTGTGGCATAAGGAATACAAAAGATCCACAGAATCTAATATTTGAAAGAAAAGTGTTCCAGAATTTAGCTTTGAATACAAATACATTTCAAGACTGAATTATATTTCAGCTCAGGAATCTTTTGCATTTCACAGCAATGAAAATATGTATGAAAACTGTACAATATTCATTAACCACATTATTGCATTGTCATGTTATACAGAATAAGGAAGAGAATCAAAACCGACTTCTTATAGATACTATTCCTACAAGTATCCCCCTTTTTTTTAACTCCCCTTATGGCTCAAATTGTACTTGTTATTGAAAAATGAAGTCAAATGATGCTTTTTTCCGCCCAAACATTAGAGTTAAAAAGTTTCTGGACAGCTCTCTTCATGCTGCACTAATAAAAATGAAAGGAAAATGGGTAAAATAGCCATAAAACCTATCTATATAGATAATATTTTTAATAATCACATCAACTCCAAAATAAAAATGAAAATTTAAAACCAACATCAAAACAGCATGTGTATTGTTCTGTCAATTAATTTGTACTAATGAAAGCAGTGATTGCCTTTAAATGATTGGTAGACATGATTATTTCATTTATAAAAGCTGAATGGTACACAATGACTACTTAACCTGAATATCTTTAGTTCTCCAAATCAAAGCAGCAAGGCAATGGTGAAAGTAGGCATTTTATCTCTACTGCAGACATTTTTCAAAAGTACAATGCTGAGAATTAAAATATTAATGTAAACTGCAGAGCTTTTACTTAAAAACTCAAATCAAGTCTGCTTTGTAGCAATGACAATGTACTGGCATGCCAGGGGTCCATGCAGAGAGTACTGCATTGTGAAGAGAAACACAGCCCCTGAAGGAAGGAGGGTTTGAAAATTATCTTCTGCATCTTGAGATGCATACCCAAAGAGACTAGTTAGAGCAGTTCTTTGCCTCTTGGATCCCTGTTCCTATTTTGAGACTAGTGGGAAATGTTCCTGAAGTCACTGGGTCCTTCTCAGCACAGGCATAAATTGTGTGACTGACAGTGGAGAAGAAAGGTTGAGAGAAGAAAGCTTGTGCATGGGAACACACTGTCTTGGGGCTCTTCTACGTATGAGAAATAACAGATCATGAAGGAGTAATTGAATCAGAGCACTTTGAGCATACCCTGAACAGGCTTTTCTCCAGAGCAAAAGTCCCTTTCCTTATAGGATAAAGCCTAGCTCCTGGCTCTGGATTCTTTGTTGCCAGAGCAGTAGAGATGGTGTTAAAATTGCAGAGGGAAGATAACACACCATTCAAGCATCTTTGGACATTCTGCATTTGAATCATTAGCCAGTGACTCCTTTAGAGCCCTTTATTCTGATTTAAAGCTGGTTGTATCAGTACTGGCTTGTGCGTGCTAAAAATCCTTCAAATCTTTCAGGTCCTGGCCTATTATATTTTTATCTTTCACCTTTTCTCCTCTCTTTTTACATGGTATCCAAAGGAAACCCCTTTAATCAATGTAAACCTGTTAATTACCATTGGATATTCACCCATCCCCATAAGTATTCACAAACTTTGTGTGTTTGTCCAAAAGGCAAAAACCATGAGAAAGAAATAGGAAAATAAAATAGCACAAGTTCCTAAATCAAAACTAAATGACAATGATCTGAGAGATCCACAGCTGTCTCCAGTTATCTCTGCATTCCTTTAGATGTGTGTCTGTCCATCATTTCTTGTACTTTATATGACTGATAATTTAGCTCAATTGGTTGACATACATTTTTCTTCCTATGACAGACTTCCCTGGCAATGGTAATTCCTTTGGACCTATCACTCCTCTATTCTTGCAGGCTGAAAGTTGTGGAATGTATTCTTATGGATAACACTCGAGCTTTGAAGCATCTTTTAGTGGAGATCAATTACAACTGGCAGCTATATAAAAGGAAGCAAATGACTTTTTTGTATTTTTCTGCCTTCTGAAAGGTCAGTTGTAGGATCTTATGACTCATTCCTCCCATTTCATGTCCAAGGCGCTCACTTCCCTAGGATAGCAAATGACTTCCTAATTTTTATTTCTTCGTTTTCAAATTCTGCCTTTGCCACCTTTGATCTATGAAGGAATGGGTGTGTAGGGACACTAGAGGTCACTGCAGCTTCACTGCACAGGGAGCTATCACTTTCTCCCGGTCCAAATAACTACCCTGAGAAGAGCATGTTTTAACTGACAAATGCACGCAAACCTTTGCTCACTCTGTCTTCCACGGACCATCTCCCCATACTTTATTAACTGAGCATCTCTTTCCC
>NW_005054328.1:861827-877816 GCF_000277835.1 Geospiza fortis | reverse complement strand
CTTCCCCTCCCAGTCCCACTCCCGCATTTGCCTGCCACCTTCCTAGATTTCTGGTCGAGTTTAAACTTCTGCTCTACCTCAGCCTCAGACCTGCAGCACTACTGCTTGCTACTAGCCATAATTTCACTTTGTTTTTCAGCTTTTCACACTGAGCCAATTCGTGGAAGCAAGAATAGGAAGAAATTGAAATGAATCAGAAATAACTGGAGGGCCTGAGGGTGAGGAAGAAGGCTTTGAGTCTTGAGACAGAAGCTAAAACTGCCAGAAATTTTCACCTATGGCAAGCAACAGCAAGGAGATGCACGTGCCAATTTTCAGCAGTTAGCTACCTATAAATACAGGTGTTGGTTCTTACTGAGCCTACAAATACTTTTACTGAAATTGAGCTAAGTTGAACAAATGCAAATGCAATGGATAATACTGTGAGACCTAAAGTTCAAAGGATTCACCACCAGTCTCATGCTAGGACCACAAACTCAAGAAATTTATTGTTGTATCTCATCCCTTCCATAAGTAATAGCAAGAATTTCAGGCCACAGTATATTATATTTCAATTTTCAACCAGAAAAGGTAAATATTCAGGGTGATTGTGCATTTTTTCCTTTTCCAAAACAATTACTAAATGAAGAGAAACTATTTTGATCCTAATTTTCTGTAATCAGTTTGTACTTCCACTGTCTTTTACATTATTTTTAATAAGTAAGAAAAAATGCAATCAGCTTGAGATATGAATCATAGGCTTCTTCCCGTAAGATTAATCTATCTAGGAATTACCATTTTTGGTAAGAGAGACAATTTCCAGAGAATTCAGCTGAAGCAGATGCTTGATTTCACATGCACTTCTCTACCTTCCAGTACAGGATGCAGGCACATCATCCACAAGCTGTGTCCAAGGGGATTCTTCTCAAGAACAATTGCACATTTTGGCTGTTGTAATTGCCTAGCATGCTATAGCTTAGTATTCTCCACTAATAATTAGATGGAGAAATCAACTTCATGGTCATAAAAATCCTCTTGGACTTGGGGAAATGGCTTTATCCAAATATTCAAATCCAGTTTTAGATCTCCACAGGGTAATGCATTCCAAAAGTTGAAGTCTCAAGCAGAGAAGGGGAATGGGGCTTTGTAAAACTGCGATGTGCTGCCACTGCAATTGTCTGGCTGGATGAGTTTGAAACAACTGGTGTTGCTGCCATTGTGTTCATGGCATTGCAGGCAACAAGCAAAAAGGGACTTACAAGCACTTAAAAACAAATAGGAAACATTTGGAGAAGTAAGGAACTTTAAAGCACTGAGGAGGGGAAGTGAATGGATCATGCACCTGATGTTAGTTGGCATTCTCAAACATCATGTGAATAGGCAGGATGCTGAATACCTATGTTTCCGAGGGGTGTACATCCTGAAGAGCTTCTGTTTATTACTACAAAGCTTACTAGGAGTGAGGGGAGATAGAGGACTCTGTTACTAAGCATTCCAGTGCTGGGTGAGGGGTTAGGTTTTCCACCTCAAGTTAGATTATTGGCATCACTGGCAATTTCTTTTTTATATGGTGCATGCAGAGTTGTTTACATTAAATCTACTTTTAGAAACAGATATGGTATAGGAGGTGAAAGAATTCCATAACGTAATTTACTTGTTTCCCTCAGAACAGGGCTGAGTTTTCCCCTGAAGATCTTATACTGGCAAAACTGCTTCTTATTGCACCAGAGAGAATTGTCTGAACAGGGAATGCATATTCAGACTCATGAGTTACAAGACTAGATGGGTGACATTCATCCTTTGCAGACACCCAGTGCATGTCCTACACACAGTTTAAGACTGATTATGCTCTCTGTATGTGACAAGATTCATCAGTCTTGATCTAGTTTTCTGCACAGGAACTATTTCAGCTATGTTGTACAACTGAACAGAGATAAATGTTTGTTTGTTTTCAGTGTGTGCATTTGCAGATATTAAGAATTTAAGATACAGTCTTTTAAAATAAGTTGCACAACTCTGGAACTGATTTATAGAAATATCTAATTTATAGCCTGGATACACCAGAGAGGTTATCTACCAATACTCTGATAAATGATTAATTAGAATACCTGTGCATAAAATTTTGGGAAATACAACATATTAAAATCAATCTGAGGCTGAAGCCTCATAAACATAGCTCTCTCAACTCAAATGCATAGCAACATTTAGTCACCTAATGAAAGACTGCAAGTTTATACATGACAAAACACAATAATTAATTTATGTAAATATAAGTCAATTTGGTAGGAAAGAAGATAATGAACTTTTCCCTAATGCAAGTTTTTCTTCACTGTTCTTAGAAGGGAATATAGAGCAAAGAGCATGTTCAGAATTCAATCCAATGTACTGCTTGTGCAAACACTTCTTCATTTAAAGAGTGAAACAAGAAGAATCTTAGTTCACACAGCATCCCATGCAAGTCACTTAGCATCACAGTAAGAAACAAGTTACATAGTCAAGGACAGGTATCTCAAAGTACATTGCAGCAGTCTGCGTTTACATCTTTGCCACAAAAGACCACATACACCACATGGATTTTCAGTGATACAAACATACAGTGATATATCAGCATAAGAGCAATAAACAGCCACTGAAAAAACACACCTTTTTTAAAAGGCACTGAGCGGTCTGTAGGGTTCTTACAGTAGAACATGATCTTAGAAGTAACTAGTTCATTTTTACATATACACTAATTTGCAGCAGTGCATGTATTAATTGTTTCCGAAGGAGTAAACATCTCCCATTCAGTGAAAATAAAGTGAATAAATCTGGCTAAATTGTTGACTTATTTTAAAGCCACAATTGTTATCATCAATAGGGAGAACATAGCATGGTTTTGACAGCTGGGTGTTTGGGTTTTTTTCATCTAGTTTCCAGTTATTGTAAGTAAATTTGTCTCTTTTAGTGCTTGCTGGTATAACTGGGAATAACCTCTCCGCTCTGCACAAATCCTAGTTTTAGAGGGATGTACTCATTTACTGGCAGTTTCTGTCACCTTTAAAAAAGTAAATTTTAAATGCTGCTGTCAAAA
The DNA here is from genome assembly GCF_000277835.1 of Geospiza fortis. Lineage (NCBI taxonomy): Eukaryota > Metazoa > Chordata > Aves > Passeriformes > Thraupidae > Geospiza > Geospiza fortis. The sequence goes on along the minus strand of NW_005054328.1, from coordinate 874,767 downwards.
GACTAGGAAATACAGCTGGTGAGTGCAAGAAGTTTGGGTCAGACTGTAATAATTTAATGAGATCAATGTGTTGCTAGCAAGCCTGTGGAGGTAATGTATACAAAAAGTCCCAGAACTGACAGAACAAATCCTGTCCCCTTGAGTTACAGTGACACTAACAGCAGTTACATGTGCTTGGAGGAAAAGGTTGGAGTCAGGTGCCAGAGGAACAGTCTGGGAAGTGGAATGGGACATGGGTAATTGATGTGAAGACTGAATAACCCAGAAGCACTTGTGAACCACAGTACAACTTGGGGCTGGATGTATTTCAGGGGCTGATATGTCATCAACACATTTTTCCTTGGCTTTTCAGTGCTTTCTGCTGGGAGGTAAAGTCTGCTATTCTCTGAGCATGCTGATATCCAGTGCCAGCTGCCAAATGCCTGCTGATTCCCATCCCTAACGAGTTTCTGAGATAGAGTCATTTCTTGCCACTGAAGCCTTTCCTGTCCCTAAGGATTTGGGCTATCAGTGCAGCAAAGACCAGCATTTTCTCCCACTGCCATAGGACATGCCTCTCCAGAGCTTTGTTTACCCAGTGAGGATAGCCCTGTCAAGGCTTGCTGCTGCCAGCTGTAGGCAGTCAGAGCTCAGCTGGGATCTAGGCTGGGTGAGAGCCCACCTGGACTCCTGGCTGACAGCAGTGGGGCTTTCTTCAGCAGAGGTACCAGTCTGGCTCCTCTGCTCGAACTGAGCCACGGGGGAGTGCAAGCCATGCAGCCAGGAGGAGGTGAGACACTGCAGTGCTGCTTTCCCCCCACCTCCTATGTCCCAAAATGCTCCTTAGGAGGGGATGACAGAAAAGTTAGAAAATGTGGAGACATGGCACTGAGGAAGCCTTGAGGATGTTCCTGCAGAACAAAGGTGACATCCAACCAGACCCATCAAAGTGTTCTCCCTGCAGTGGAGGGTTGGTGGGCTTCATCGCATTGCCAAATTAAACTATATGTCTGTAACTTCCTCTGCAAATCCTGCATTGATTTTACAGCAGAAGCTGGGAACATGTCCTTGCCCAGGAACTGGATCTGGGGAGGCTGGTCCACTGGTTGCTCTGTCATTGTTCAAACTGAGCTTTTCTCAAAGCTACAGCATGTTAGATTTGTAAAAAATTGCCTATTTTTCCCATAGAAAAACTGGGACAAAGAAGCAAATTTCAGCAGCATATGAGTTTAAACAGATCCAATTTGTGATTATTATCCATCAATGGTTGCAGTTCATTGAACCTACTGTACAGAACCCAAGACATCTAAAAGCCATAAGGAAACAGCAATTTCACAGATAAAAGAAATAAAAGAAACTACAAACCTGCTAGAAGATTCCCCTTGTTCTTTTCTTCAGGTCAGGGAGTGGGAGGGAAAAACATACTTGTTATGCAGATAGTAATCACATTACTTAGTTAGAGATGATGTTATATGTACGATAGACATAAATGGATATGTTAATTGGTGCACAACACACATGTTACATTGCAACCACAAAAACATTCAAGCAAGACTCATAACTACAATGCTTCTGGAAAAGAAACTTTTCAGGTTTTTTAATACATGCATAACATGCTTAGTACATACCACTGCAGACTGAGTTGGCAAAGCACTTAGGCAAAATGCATTGCTGACACATATATAACAGAAAGCTGTAGATTCTTATTAGATATGTTATTTCTGGTAAATAAAAAGGTTCCATTTTAGCACAGCAATATGCTTATTTAAAATAAGAAGTGGATGCTTTCGAGGGACAGTCATATTTTAGAATATTTTATGTGGGATACATCTTCATCATTTATGTAATTTTCTATCCATCCATCCATTTATACTAATGTTGCTTTCAGCCTGTTTGTATATGTAAAATATCAATACTTCATGTAACTTTTAATCTAAAAGGTTCTTTTAGTGTGGAGCGGTTTGGAATTAGAGTTATGGTAATGGATTACTTACGGCTCTCTTCTTGTCAACTCTTTGAAATTCAAAGATCAGCTTTGGATACCCAGCCAAACTTCTTTTTGGCTGAGCTTTTTGGCACACAATTACCTTTTTACTGTCATGTGGATGTTCATCACCCAGCTTTGAGAGAAACCACTAATTCTCTTGCACTGTCTGCAATTAACAACAGTTAAGATGCTTATCAGAGCTTTCCAGTAAGGCTCTTAGTGCTCTCCTTTTTGATCTTTATCAAGTGTTTTTTACTTCCTGATCTGTGCCCCGTATTGAATCAGTCAACTTGCTGCCTTCTGCTAAACCTTTTATTGAATTATTGAAAAGTCTTGGGCTGCCAGTGCTCTGTGAATTCTCACCCAAACTAGGATATCAAATATTTCCTGTCTGCCAAACTGTGGCAACAGGTCTTTTGAGTCATCTTCCACTGTCTGTATGTATGACTGTGTATATAGTTTGTCCTAAGGAAATACTGAATATGTCAGAAGTTATGACAAAAAGGAGCAAATTCCCCAGTGCATTCACCTGCAAAATAGCACAAGGCACTCTTTCTTTGGAAAGGTAGTTCAGCAGCTACAGCCTTATACAGAGGCACAGGCATAAACATACCATTGAACCAAGGGACAAGCTCTGCATGAAACGTAATATTTTCCTCCTTGAGGATAATTTGAAATGAGATGAATCATTAACTGTGATGCATGAGTGGGGTGCTGGGAAAATGTTTCTAATGCCTGTGCATTTCTAAGATAAATAGCAATGATTTGTATTTGTTCATAGGCTCCTACATTATATTGATCTGATTTGTTAGTTGAAATTTTTAATGAGAGGACTTGAGAGGACTTAAGACAACAAACCAAGACGAAACAGACAAATACTAGTTCTCTATAAGCTTGAACACACATCAAAAACAGCACCAGCTGCCATATTTGTACCTACTTTGTAGGGCTGCAGGTATGCAAGGCCTTCAAATGAGGCTTCCAGGTAGCAATGGAAACTGATTTCTCATCAGCAGCATAACTACGCCATACACACTACGTGCAGGATATACGATAAAAAAAGAAAAAACAAGGCAAGAGGGAATAGGGGATGAAACAAAAAATTGAAAAGCAGATTAGTAACCGATACAAGTTGTATCTTTCTCTTATCATTCATAGCACTGATACATGCCTGAGGGGAGGAAGAATACTTTCATAATATCGCCAGGTGGCTGCCATGTTTGTTCGGCTGGCATCGGTAGAATAAAACCGCCAGGAAGCCTGGTATGGGGAAACAATAGAAAAGCACAAAGGAACCAAGAAAATGAAGTGACAATGCCACCACACTGACCACAGAGCGAGGGAATTTTGCTCAGACCAGAATGTGCTTGGTTAGGCTGATTCAGGAAATACCAGTACAAACCTACCAAAACTTTTGTGAATCCCAGTACACTTCGTGCAGTAAGATAAGACTTACTGGCTCTGTGAAAACACCAGAAGATATTCAGCACATAAAGGTGCTCAGAAAAGCATTGCAGTGATTTATTTTTGACAAGTCCATAGGGGACACCCCTACAAACTTGCAGTCTGATGTAAAGAAAATGTCATAATACATTCTGCGAATCATAATGAAAAACAGACAAAAAGCACTTAGAAGAAAAGAGAAGCATTCTCTATGGTTTGAAACACTGAAATTATTCATTTTGTGTTTTTAAACATTTAACAAAAGTGAGTAACCAAAGCATAGCATTGAAAATGTGTCCATTGTTTAGATTTATAATGCATGTAGATAATAAGATGAGCCTTGGTTCTACAAGCTGGGACATGTTCCCTGATGTCAGCATAACTATATTAATTTGTACTAGCTGAGCATCTGTGCTTCCTGTATATTGTCAACCATTAAATGTCATCTAGGTATTCTTGTATGGAATCTAATACCCTGTGTTTTCCTACTGTGTATCTCACAGAAACACATCCAGTCTTCATTAACAGATGGAGAACTTGTTACTCACTTTGAAAATTGCTTCATTGGTTGATCATTCTTGTTATCAAAAATTTCTGCATTATTTTTAATTTGAAACTCTGGTTTTGGCTTATAGCCAGAGTTACTCACTATGTTGCTGTCTACTACATGAAATGGTCCAGTAGGTTCCAAGACTTCCTCTCTGAGCTTCTGTGTTCAAATAATTCTCACACTAAATATTTCTTATGAGCTAAAGAAATTGAGAAAAGTATATCCAGACCAAATATTTCACTTTTCTACAGCTATCTACAGGTAAAGCCTCAATCAAAATGTATATCTGTGGCAACAGATGAGTTAGCACCGCGTAACTGGTTAGAAAATAGACATTACCCTGGTAAGCTAGAGACAATTAAAAAAACGCCTGGGCACTGTTACAGGACCCAATGATATGCAGTTCAGACACATCCTGCATTTATGAACACAAAATTTCCTCCAGTCCTTGATTCATTTTTCCAATGTTTTATTTGCTTTCTCTGATATTTCAGTCTCCCTTACAAACTGTAGATGCTGATTAGTACGAGCATCATCATACACAGTGGTAGAACCAGCCTTCTCCTCATTATGTTTATGGTTCTGTATCTAAGGACTTTAATAAAACCAGGTGTAGTAACATACTGGGGACTTGTATGAAGCTCTTGACCCTTCTTTCCCAGTCTTTCTCTTCTGTATTTCTTGTGCTTCATCAAATCCTTTCCCGATTCACTAATACTGGGATAGAGACATCTTATAATTATCTGGATTCAGTTTCTAGATTAAGTTTTGTATTTGTTGTATTAAAACATTTGGCAGTGATCCTTTCACACTAAGAGTCACCCAGATTGTCCTTGGTTTTGTTCCTGTATGCATGTTCTGTATTTCCTATGCTGCCAGGCCTTATGCCTTCAGAATATATCTCTACCAGATTTTATATTTATTTATATTAATTTCTGGATCACTGAAAGTGTTGAACCTGTAAATGAACATGTAAATGCTGAACAGCCTTCATCATGTGATCCCACAACAAATGTCTTCCGTTCACAATGATTTTACTCACTGAGAGTCAATCTCCAAAATCAGGCAGCTAGCTACTCTTAATCTATTTAGCATGCTGTCTCACTACTATTTCGGTTGAACTGTCATAAAATAATAATAAGAGCTATATCCAAAACCTAAATCTATTATGTGTTTCCTCTGGCAACCAAACTTGGAAGAAGTAGATTACTATATAAGTGTCAGAAAATATGCCAACGAGTCATTCTAAACTAGACACAAAAGAAGTGGAATTATTTCTGTTAATTATTCTAAAAATATTAAATTTGAAATATTTAGAATTTAATAATAATTGAACAGTAATAATGGAAAACCTTTATTAACTTTAAGAATGCTTCAAAGACAGTCTGACATCTATCTGTACTTAGGGTGGAACACTAGCATATTCATACTCAGCTTCTTTATTTGGATTTACTATTTCAAAAATAAAACCCAGCATACATGGCACACATAGAATACTTGGCATCCCAGGAAAATAAACTAGGACTCTAGAAGATTATTTTCCCCCTTTTTTTTCAGTGCATCAAGTACAGTAAATCTTGGTGCAAAACGATTCTTTGTAGTATTTTCTCAGTTTTAATTAGGACTGAAAGTTAAGGAAAAAGCCAATGCAAAACATACCATGCCACTTTTTGTAGATTTGCACCATCACATCAGAACAATTTCAGACAATTTCAGACATTTTAAGATTGTTCGTGCCTACATTTCCAGCTTTTGAATTGACTCATAGTGAAAGCAATTCTCTGGGCAGGACACGTTTCATCTTCACTAAGGACATCACTCACTGAAATACTCTAAACCCTGTAGTAGATGAAAAGTAGCTTAATATAGGCAAGAGTGCTGTGCTGTCAGTTGGGTTGCCTAGGGATCAATTCTCTTTTTCCAAACAGCTTTCTGACTGCAGGCATGCATTTGGCATCCTTGCCTCTGTTTCTTTAACATGGATAGAAGAACAAAAACTATACACAGAAATGCTGTATGTCATCTTATGGTTTGTCTTGATGATCGTAAAGGTCTTTTCCAACCTAAATGCATCTTGATTCTGTACAGAATTATGGCAACACATAGCAGTCACTGAACACAGTTATTTCATGAAAATAACCAATCAGTTAAATATTATTTCCACAAAACTTTCCAAATGAAAATAATAAGACTTATTCCAATACGTACTTTAAATCACCTGTGATTATCTTTTTGGTGATTTCATATTTACCTGAATTAGACTTGCAGCTGGATTCCTTCTTTTCTCAAAGTGTTTCTGACGATGCTGTTCCTGCACTTTCAATGCAAATCCTGAGCCAAGGATGCCCTGCAATATCATTTTATCAATGTGTAGGTAGTTTTTGAACAAACATACATCATCAATTACAAAGATTTTGTGAAGATGTTACACTATGGTTGCTTCAGATAACACATTTATGACCAGTGTATGACAGTAGAAGGCACAGAAGCAGTTCCCCTTTTCCTGGTGAAGCAGGAGATCCCTTACATAACATCTGTGGTGCTACCAATGACCACCCATTGGTTTTGTGGTACACTATGTTCCTGCAACTACCAAGGCCATAGAGATAGATATGTATTTATAAAATCAAGCAGGAATATTCAGGGGAACTTGAGTCAGGAATGAGGAAATGACCAGCTGACAGGTATGCCAGATATACATGGACATCAAAGCCCACATCTGCAGAACTTAGAACTTTTGATTTTAGAAAGGTTAGAAAATGCATTTCTTCTTGATCTTTCCCATTAAGTAATACCCATTGTTCATTCTAGAGGCTATGAAAAAACTAATTATGAAGCTTCTCCACTTTTAGCCTTTTACCTTTGAGTAAGATAAATTTGATTCTAATTGAATAGATCCAAAAATTGAGGATGTTTTACTTCTTGACTTGCAAGGAATGTAATAATTTTGCTGGACATGTCTGCATTATAAGGAAGAATATTTCCACTTAATTCTTAGTCAGGATAAAATACTATAAGAAGTGCAAAAGTTTCCCACATACCTCTTCTTTTACAGACAGATTTAGCAATGAAGTATTTATGAGGAAAACTAGTATCTGTACATAGATATGACACGAGGAACAAAAGTTGTGGCATCTCTAATATGTAAGGGTATTCATCTTTTCATTGTAGTGCTGCTAAGACTAGCTTTCTTGTTAGTGGTGACTAGGTGACAAAAAGAATTAATTACAGTAGATGTCAATAAATGTCAAGGATTCACAAACAGGTAATGGGTTATAATTATAATGCATTATAGTATGTCAAAGATACCGAAATACTCTTTGTAGCTAGAGTAAGAAATAAATGCAGTGCACCAGATGATTTAATGCTGTTGACAAATGAAGATTTTTAATCTTGGTTTATCTATATGGTTGAAAACAAGTGAAGTATTATAACATCCATGTTTTATAAGGATTTACAGATAAAGCGTATGAGTATTAAAATACCAAAAGACGTTGCACTGGAAACAATATAAAAATTACAAATACCACTTCTCATTTAATGCTTATTCAAAACTAATTAAAAAAAAGGGAGATTCACTCAAAAACCTGAGAATTTATTTCTGAAGCTACACTATATTTTAGTCATTAGATAATTTCCATTTCCATTAGTCTCTTGAACATTGATAGAAAAAACATAAATAAACTGCAATGTTTATTTACACTTATTCACAGAAAATGATAGTTGCATCTTTTGCATTCAACAACATTAACCATTAGTTGATTTAAGGCCTTTTACTACTCTCTGTTGGTAGGTTGTATGGCTGTACAAAACATGGTATTAGAAATATCTATTTTTTCACTATAAGTTAGAAAAACATATAATGTGCTTTTATTTCTGTTCTGTTTTGAAAAATTTGAAAGAAAAGCAGTAATATATGTCACAATTCATAACAAAAGGAAGGATTTTCAACTTTACACAATAGTATGTAACCTAATTTAGGGTTATTTCCCAGTTTTGTCCATGCCAGAGAAACTTCCCAAAACTAAAGCAAGGACACCAAACCTTTTCTTTTGGATCACACTTCACTAGTGTTGTTGCACAGCAAAAAGCCTTAAAGAGTTGTTCTTCATGTGGACAGCTTCCTTCAGCTTTTTGTATCGTAACTGTGGCAGGACCTACATGAATTTTTATTATTTTTTATTAATTTTATAGGCATACTCACAGCAGGTAGTGCAAAGAAAGAAATGCCAAGTAGAGCAAATCCTGCAGAAAGCAACCTTCCAAGCCAAGTAAGAGGAGTTTTGTCTCCATAGCCAATGGTTGTCAATGTGATCTAAAAAGAAATGAATGAACAACATGGTTTACCAGAACTCACTGACAGATTAGTTGCAGATTATTTCCATTGCATGAAGAAGCATTTCCACTAATTAATCCAAGACATCTGAAACATATAGCTGTTTCTAAAAAAATGAACATAAATATACTGACCTTGACACTTTTCTGTGAAAATGTAATGCTGTTTGACTAAATAAAACTTAGATAAATAAGAAATGCAAGAAAAACACCTAAGTAAGCAATAAGTTTAAAAAAAATGAAAAATTACATTGATCTCAAATTTGAGGCAAATGGTAGGAAATTATATAAGTTAGGAAGAAAAAAAGGTTTTTTCCATAGATGTGAAGGTGTTTCACCTGTTTTCTGCAGGAAAATATAACTATATGTATTTGTCTACCTAAAGAAATATAAATTACATGGAGATAATACTGGAAAAATATAGGAGGGAAGAAGTTGATGCTTGCAGATGATATAAAGTCAAAGGAATTGCAAGAAGCAGCTGCATTTTCTGCAAACCCATCAGTACGATTTGAAGTGAATTATCTTCTGAAACATAAAAAACACTAATGAAAAGCAGGGAGGGACTTTACTTAAAGTTTCTGTCCTTTCCCCTTCCTCCTGACGGGCTTGGGTACACCTACGTCACTCCTGACATGCAGGTCCAAAGGTTACTATGCAACAGCAGAGGCAGAGGTACCTCAGGCTGTTGGACCATGTTAGCTCAGACCTGCCTGTGGACAGGTCAAAGAGAAAGGGAAGGCAAGTTTTAGTGCAGCTGGGAGGGCTCATTGACCACTGGCCATGAGCAGCGTGGCCACTGAGATAATGGTGCATGGCTGGGGCTCACTGAGCGCATCTTGAAGGCAAAAGATGAGTCTGAGGGCTTTCCCTGACCCAAGGAATTGCCCTCCAGGCTGCTTGTTGCCCAGGAAGCACACCAATCCCATGTCTGGGGGCTGGACTGGCAGGAGAGTTGTGTCTGTGTGCTTTCACAGAGCTCAGACCCACACCGCTGCCTGGTGTGGGCAGCTGGAGAAGGCGTGGGCAGAGTGAGGATTCCCGAGGGCCGGCCGGGAGGCTGCGGGACGCGTGCTCCGGCAGCGGCACACGATGTTAAAGGACAAAGATAGACAACAGCAGGCCGAGTGCCAAGGACTCCAGGGCCTGCTATTAGGGAGAACATGTGCATGGAGAATTATTTTACATCGTGTACCAAATGTGGGCAAGTTCAGGCTTAGCAAATATTCTGGCAGCAACAGATTCTTCAGGAAATTGCCTTCTAGAGACATTATTTTGCTTCCAGCTTCCTCAAAGTTCATTCCTAGGCAAGATGGCCAAAACAATTCTATTTAATGTCAGGGTCACCACGGGACAAAAGAAGGAAAGTCTTTTGGAAGTAATTAGATTTCAACTGTTTAGCACTCTGTAGATAGTAAACAGTGCTTTTAATTGCTCCCATTGTTGGGAACAAGCTGCGGGTGTAATTTACCCTGAGAAAGCCACAGGGACTAAGAAAGAGAGATGAATTCTGGCTGCAGCTGAAATTTCAAGTGGTTATCAAGTCTCAAGTTTTGTAACACTAGCCTGGTCACAGACACACCACCTTGCATGGCTATCAGGTCTCACTCTTCCTTGCTCCTCTTCACTTCCCTGCCCCACCTTCTCTTCTGAGCCTTTTCAGGACTCTGGCAAGCCAATGCCACCCAGGAAGGGACAGAAAATTATCCACATTTCTGCGTGGTTTGTTTCTGCTGCTTTGGTCTGTTGTGTCAGCTCACAGACGTGCCTAACAAGCTCCAGAGCCTGTGCAAGGCAGCGAGAGACTGAGATGGAGTAAGAAGGAGGAAGGAATATGAGAATGCAACTCTCTCTTTTCTGGCAGAGATGAGCTGGTGCAGCCATGGTCTTGGCCTGGCAGAGGGGATTGATTTGTTTGTTGAAGAAGATAATCACAGCTCTTCACATCAGAGGGCAACTACAGAACAGTTTGAGGCTATTAAGAGCCCAAGAGGAATTAAACACTTGAACAAATGAATCCCTGAATAAAAAGTTCCTCAAAATTTGTTTCCAGGCCAGTTATTGAAAAACAGTTTGGAGCTCTGGAATGAGCCCGCTTTCTTGGCTTCCATCCAGCTCCCTATCTCTGCCAGTCGCTGGAAAGTACAGAGATATCTCCTGTCTGGGCTGATGAGAGGGAAACAGAACCAAGCGTCATCTGCATATTAATGATATTGCCACCGAACTGTATTCCAAAGAAGTCAGAGATAAACTTGAACCTTTGGGACCTCACATCTGAGAGCAATCCAAAACCAGGAGCAGTCACATGCAGTATATCTCTGAAATTTCTCCAAAGAAAATAACAAGACCCTATTAACCCTTTCCCTCAATTCTTGTAGGTACTAAGGACTTAACGGTATCAGCCTGTGATTAAAAATATCAGTGGCTTCTTGCTCACTTTGAGCTATTTTATCTCAGGATGGTTTTACAGGGGTGTATAGGTGTCAGCACCATGCTGTACTGTCTTACTCAACACTGAGCAAAGGGGTTTGATCTTCATTTTATACTACTCTCACCATACAACTAAGAAAATGTTTTCTGGACGACTTCAAAGTTGAGTTTGGGAATAATCCACTGCATCTTTGTAAGTGATGCTGGTGAATGACTAAACCATTGGCCAGGCCTTGACTGGCATAATCCTGAGATTAAATTCACTGAGCAGGGTGTGGAAAACTACTGGATGTGAAAACACGACAACATAAGAAATTTCCAGAATCACTGATAATTATTCAAGAAGCAGACAGAAGTTACAGCTAGCATTGTGTGGGTAAGAGAAGTGGCCAAAGTGCAAAGGTAATGTATCCTATCCTAAAATGTAGGACATGGGCTTGTCTGAAAAAAAAATAAAATCTAGTAACCCCAGAGTTGTACTAGGGCATCTGAACAGGGACTACCCACAGGAGAGGCAGCAGACTGCCCAACAGATCTCTGATGGTATTGTATGCCTATGTCTAAGCAGCTGAATCACACTCCTGCATGGCTAAATGGGCTAGCTGAGTCCTGTCTTTTACACCAGATGCAAACCATTCCATTTTGGTTACTTCTATAAATGAGGGGTCTGGACAGACTAGCCAAAGTAGGCAGTGTCATCTGGCCAGGCTCAAAACTTACAAAGACGATAGAATATCTTTTATCTCATTGCTGGAGCTAATAAATATGCTAATACAAATGAGGTAATATAAGAATGAATGTGATGATATAACTTAGATGACTTCAATTAGATGAAATAGTACTCAGGAGGCCATTCTCTAACTAATATTTCTTTCTGATGTCATTTTATGTTCTCCTAGCAGTACTTACCTTTTGAATTGTTACCTGACATCACTTAACTGAAAAAAATATAGTTTGCTCATGCTATCATTACATTAAATGGGAAAAATTTCATCAATGTTAACTTACTTGAGCTAGTCACTGTTTCAATGTAATTCATTGTAATATGTTTTGTTCACTAACAGGTCACTGTGGAGTGCTAGGGTCATTCTGCATTAAACTGTAACTATGGGGTATTACTAGAAAATAAAGACTTTTTAAGAGAAATTCTGTCAAACATGTAAGAGGGACAGAAACTTCAGCTGCATTACATTTGCAGCTAAAGCTAATTAATGTACAAACTAAATGTCACTGTAAGTATCCACAGTTCTAGTTAACATCAGTATATCTCAGAAAACCATGTATGGTTTGGTTTTGAAGTAGTCAGGTTTTTTAATTGACCTTTTGTTCCCATATGGCTTTATTATTTTCTTCTGTTAAATGAATTTATCTTCTCTACCAAAGCAATTTCTGAACTTGAGCTCTTCATATAACACACACCATTGTGTGCTGCTGTGTTAGGAAGCACTGTGGAGACCCCAACCACAAGAATATTCACAGCAGTAATATTAACATGATGATTCAATAGCAGGTTGCACGTACAGCATCAAATTGCAAATACACTGGAGTATTCATATGTAAATTTGGATGTCATATCCTGCCTTTTATTTCTGTATATAAATATGGGTTTCAGAAATGGAATCAGTGAAATAACCATAGCAGTGTATGGTCCTCAAGTAATATGAATTAATGAATGGGTTAATTGCAGCATGCTAGTGCTGCTCCTGTAAGGAGAAGCATAAGTGCCTCTAAAAGATTGAAATTTAGGGTAACTTTTTGTACCTGACTTTGATGCAGCCTTTTCTTTCTTGTACCTCTGCCATGACAAAATTCAGTCCAGAGTTTGGTACATAATCTGTGGTTTAAGTCAGAACAACTTTTGCAAATAAACAAATCAATGAGACTAAGCCTTGATTTCCCCTAAAATGCCATACAGTCTGTCCTTTTCAAAAATCTGCATGTGGGTTACTCTGGCAGTAAAAACAACCATGACTAAGAAGCACATTATGCATTTCCCACATACTGTTTTACATATTGTAAAAAAAATTACTATTATTAAAATGGCAAACACATCAGGTAAGGGGGAACACTGATTTCTAGTAAGTTTGAGCATTTGCTTAAGTGCATTAAAAACTTAAATGTATTAATTGGAAACTGTGGAAAGAAGAAAATATATAGAAAAATATAAGATATATTGTTTTCAGGTTTTAAAATAAACTTTGTTGTTTTTCCTGCTG
>NW_005054328.1:856867-861768 GCF_000277835.1 Geospiza fortis | reverse complement strand
TGCTGAAATCTAGGCAAGATTCCTGATTCTCTCAGTTGCACTACTTATATAACCTCTGAGTCATGCACTTTCACTTCATAGTGTACAAAATATTTTAAGCACCACTTTATACAATGATTATTTCCTAGCAGGGTTTTTCCTTAAAAAATTGCAGTCAGCAGGTAGTGGAGAAGCAAATTCTAAAATAAAGGCCTTGTTCCTGCTGCTAGAGCTGCTCAAGGAGAAGGATCTGGATCTAACACGAGCCTCAGTCAGATTCCAGAGTGGAGCTCTGAGTTTGCTGGGACTTTCTCCTTCTTTGTGCATACATTTCCCCATTCCAGCTGGCAGGTGGGTACAATCCTCTGCTCAGCCCCTCTCCCTGCCTGTGCAGGGCTAAGGCACACAGGGCCTTGCAGAGAGGTAGAGGCTGTTTCCTGGGAAATCAAATGTCTGAAAAGATGCATTCCCAAGAACATGCACAGCCACAGGAGGGTCTCTTGCAGGATCACATCCCCACTGCCACCCTAAAGGGGCAAGGGTGATTTCAGACTGCCAGAGCTGGGGTACCCATCAGTGAGGACATCAGCATCCAATGCCAGATGCTTCACAACCTTGTCAATACAGGAAGGTTAGAAAGCTTTAAGGCAAACTCAGAACTCAGCTTTTGAAGAAATGGGAAACAAAATAAACTATAGTGCTGGAACTGAATGCAAAACCTTGTCTCATGACTTTAACCAATATAAATTTTACATGTGTTTGTACAACAGGATAAAATGTATATTTTATCAGTGATCTGCCTTGATTGCTCTAAAGCAACAAGTTTCAGCAAAATATATTTCTGAATATTTGTAAATGTACACATAATATTTAGTAGGTCTGGCTTTTCCAAGCTCCCAGTTTTGTGCAGTGATAACATAGAAATACAGTCTCTAGGGAAGACATGCAACAAATGACTAGCCCTTAGATGAACAAATTTCAAATACACTAACTACCCCTAATAATAGTGAGTGACCTTGACCTTAGCTCAAAATGCAGACAAAACTTCTTACAAATATTTTCAATAATTTAAGACATTCTGGAAAGGGCTTTTGCGCAGTCTCTGTTTGCATGCTCTGAGTCTGCATTTACTACTAAATCTAGATGGAATCCTGTCAGCAAAAGGTCTGAGGTGAGAAAGCTTCATTTTGGTATCCCTCTGATAAGGAAAGGTGGCAGAGGCTGGCTCAGGTCTCACACTAATTCCAAGGAAACTAATGAGTGCTCTATGTTATTGTCAGCATTAATGGTCTCCCAGGTATCATTTCACTACCCAGACACTGCCAGAGCACACTCTGTGTATTCTACTGCATCAGAAGGAAAAGAAAAACAGTTTTATACTGCCTGACAATAAGTGCCTTAGGCTTTGTTGGGGCAGATTTCTTAAGCTGCTTAAGTAACTCACACAGTGGAGAAGTCTGGATCACTATAGGACATTTTTAAGCAAAAAACCCCTACATATTATGCCATTAAAAAAAATCAAAACTTCAAACTTAGGCCTTTTATTGTTCATTGAAAGCCTGGTTTCTTTAACCATATTCATATAATCCTCCTTCAGAAAAGCAGTCAGGCATGTACTTAGATCCCACAGATTTCAACAAAGTAAAAACAATTGATTTGATAGTTAGCCATGATCTCAAGTATACCTGTAAAAAATAACACCGCTGAACCAGAATTGACATATTTATTCTTGGTCTTTGTCCTCAAGGTACAGAGGAAGAAGAAACAACATGTTTTAAAGGGCACTGATGATACTCTCATGCCAAAGCTGATGTAAGATTTTTCCTCTCTTTTTTCCTGACACTTTTTCCTCTTCCTGCACTGCCACTTAGAGCCCTCTGGTTTGTATCAAAACAGTTCTTTGTGGGGCCGTATTACAAACTATATTACTGAAAGGCTAAGGGTTAAAAAGTACAATGCTTTCTTGTCTTGAAGGTTTAGTGGTCTGGTTTGCAGCAGAAACACATAAACAGCTGTTCTGCAGGATGGACTGAAATAATCTGTCAATGTGCAAATGAATAGCTGAAGGAGGAAGCTTCTCAGACCATTTTTTTGGTCAGTGAAAACAATTCACTGAACAGCACACTAAGTTAAAATCCTCAGGAGGTGAAATTCAAAGCACTTTAGCATACTGGTTAGACAGTCCATGTTATTTTTCTATACTTACTGTGCCCCACCAGAGAGCATCTGCATATGTGGAGAATTCGGTATTTGCATCTTTTTCCACCAAATAAACCAGGAAAGATGAGAAGATGAGTACTAAAAATCCTATGTACCAGGCTGTGATTAATTCCTAGATAAAAAAGAACAGAGATCAATTCCCATTTTATGGACTAATAGAATGATATTTCAAGAAGACATCATGAAAATATCTATGTAAATGCTTTTTTGGCATCTGCGCAGTTATGAGTCAAGTGCTTCCCTATGGATGCAAATTTTCTCTGAAAGTGGACAAGATTTACTTTTATGGTTTGCTTTAGTAACATTCCCAGCATATAACAAATTACAGCTGCCCATCAAGAAAAACATTTTCAAGATCTCTAAAAACTGCTATCATTAAACATGGCCTGGTGTATCTGTCTTAGTTCATATTACAATTGATGTTACTTCAGAAAATTTTGGGTATTCTGCTCAAAACTGATAAATGCTTATTTCCTTGGTTTCTTGTTGAATCACATCAAGTGAAGATATCAACCAGACAAAATTAGTATCTAGGATTACATACCTTGCTATGTGCATAAACTACAGAACCTAACAATTTCCAAGTGCCTCCTCTTCGGTCCATGCGCACCATACGAAGGATCTGTAGGAAACGAAGACTTCTCAGTGCTGATGTTGCAAAAATGTTACCTTGAGTTTTTGCAGAAACAACTGCTATTGAAGCGATGAGAACAATGATGTCTGAAAGAAATACATTACAGAAAGCATTAATGTCCAAGTGTCAGTAAAAAGTACACACATCTATGTAAGCTGAATGAGAAGGACAAAAGAGAGACTCCTATAGTGGATGGGAATCCAAAACAGAGAGATTCCTGTTTGAAATAGGGATGTGAGATCAGAGCTGGTGTCAAAAACTACCTCGGGAATCTCCAGGGTGAAAAGTGAGGGTTACAATTTCCAAAGCATATGGATAAAAGGAGCAGTCTTAAAGAAACCTCATGTAGGAGCTTTGAAACCTGATGTAGCAAACTGTACAAATCAGTAGATGGATTAGAACTTTTCCCCTTTATCTATCTTTCCATAACAAGTTTTCTGTCCAAAGGAAAAAGAAAACTAAGGTAAGAAAAAACTAGGGCAGGCCCAGAGGTGACAGTCTGGTAGAATTGGACTTACGAGCACAGTACTAATTTCCTATGAGAACAGACACTGTGTGTTTGAGAATGTAGTTTCTGGACACAACTGCCCTGATGTACCATTTCCTGGAAGGGAGGAAATACAGCACTGAGTACACAGAAGCATTCCTTCAGCTGGAAGCCTGGAAAGTTAGTTGAAGCTCAGTGAGTGCTAGGATTTATTTCTTCAGGTCACAGATTCAAACAGTGAGAGTGACTTTGGTGTACACGAACTAATCAGCCAGGTGTCCTTAGAGCCAGAACAGCATTTAAGGGGAGAGGAGGAGAAGCAGCAGAGTGATGGCACACAGATGCTGTGAGAAGGCATAATGTCCTTTTACAAGGATTAGGGTAGACATGCTGCTATGCATGGATTAGAAAGCTCTGTTCTTCCTCACCTGATGATTAATTCCCAGGCAAACTAAAAACCTTAAGAGCCCTTCTAAGAAATACCTGATTTTAATCTTAGGGTTTTGTGGTGTTTGTATGTTTCTATGCAAAGATAATCTAAATCCATGTTTGTTGGTAAATAATTGAAAGCAGGTTCTTGTTGATACAAGTTTTACTTCTTTTGTGTTGGGTAGAAACACACATCTTGTCCCTAGCATAGCTCCTACAAGAATGACCCAGAAAGTGATTAAATACAAAGCCAAGGGTACAGATAATCTGTTTCTGTGGATTGTCCTGATAAATTGTGGAACTTTTGACACAAGGGGATAGAAGGTTTAAAACCAGCTGGATGGTCTTAGGGGAGAAGATTTAATCCTGGGCTAATTAATACCAAAAGCCCACTTCTGGCTCAGGATGTCTTCAAGTAGCAGATGTTGGGGGCTGAGAAACTCTTGTAGAGAAATGTTTGTGTTTGCCCTGCTTGTGCAATCCTCCCTGGCTGTTCACTGTTAGCTGGTGTCACTGTTTGACATCCCATGTTGGCCTAGGCTGACCTTCTGCCTGTTTTATGCTCTGACATTTTAATATGTCTTTGGCTACTACATAGGTGGATCGTAGGTGGCTATTACATAATTGGGTACCAAAAATGCTAGATTTGCTTCTGAATCCATCAAGTTCAGAGATGAAGAAGAGCCAGAAGTGGACATGGCGTCTTTGCACAGTACAAATCTCAAGCTCACAACAACCAGATGCAGGAGGTCTGGGTGAGAATTGAGAAATAGGAAAACTGACTAGGAAAAGTTAAGGACGTCACAAATTCTAACGGAGATCAGAAAAATAGATGGACTTGGATTGACTTGGACTTGAGCTCCACATGAAGATATTTAAATTTAGTATCTACATGTGAAGCAGGTGTCTAAACTCCCCAAGCAGCACAAGGTAACTACGTCAGCTGAGAGAGGTGCAGCTAATCCTCAGGAAGACTTCTGCTGGCTGCTCAGCTGCCTCACACTTCAGGCCTGGCACAAGCAAGGCTTAATTCAGCTGCCCAAATTCATTTGTCCAGTGCCATTTGAGATCCCTTAAGGTATCTGAGATATCCCCTAGATCTGGCAGCTATGTTCTTGGACCTGGAAAAGCTGTACTCTTCAGGAGAAGTGA
>NW_005054328.1:803938-856811 GCF_000277835.1 Geospiza fortis | reverse complement strand
CTAGATCCTGATTGACCATACTGCCAGCATAGACACGTAGCACACATGCACCTACCTAAAGCAAACTTCTTTCTATATTTAGTAGTGTTTATTGGGATCCAAGACTAACATAGAAGGTGCTGGAATGTCTTGAGCAATATGGACTGTGCTGAAAAAACAGTGTCCCTGGTGACTGACACAGCAGCAGGGTGATCTTGGCTTGTCCCAGTGACTCTGAGAGGAGCAGCAATGGAACAGCCATTTTTATTTAGTGGTGCGTGGCTAGCAGCAAGTTAGAGATCATTAGAAGAGCAGTGTATGCCCCTAAAAATCATTCTTAGAACTTAAAAAAGAATAAGGTTGCCCAAAATATTGGGAATTATGCATTTGGTCCAGAAATTATTAAAATGCTTACTGTGGGTTTTGGTCATCCTCCACCACTTCTAATAGGACAATGTTTTAAAAAATTCAGTGACTTGCTCCTGCTCTTATTCTTACTTATTCCAGAGCTCTGACAGTTTTTTTTTTATAACACAAAGCTTCGGGAAGGCCCCCCACTACAAAAGATTCAAATTAATTCAGTCTTGCCAGCAGAGCACAGCCTATGCCCTGCATTGCTGGGAGCCTTCTGCCCCACTGAAGGTCTGTGGTCCCCTGTGAACATGAAAGATGAAGAAGCCAACAGTAGCATAGTTGTCTTTTCAATTTTTAAAAGCATTTGTCCAAAGGAGTTATCTACTTGTGTATGCTCTTCTATCTGGAGGGCAAGGATGAGGTTCTCCCTAAAGGGAAGAAAGGAGGAGGAAAAAGGGGAGCAGGAAATGCACTGGAACCTGTTTGAAAAGCAGCTGAAGGGAAGAGAATCCTCCTAGGCTGGTGGTGTTTTTTTCGCACTTTGCTCTCTCATCTTCTTCACTCTTCGCATCCTCAACTCCCACCCAAACTCTATCTCTAAGTCCTCAGCTGGAAATAGGGAAGGTAAGAATGTGTCCATTGCCCTTCCTGGCTGTGTTTCCCTAGGAAAAACAGTTCCTAACAAGTTAAACTACACTGAAATAATGTGCCTTCCTGCCTTTCCTAGGAGGTAGGGAAGGCAGGCAGGCACACTGTTTCAGTGTAGTTTAACTTGTTAGGAACATGTGTAAGATAAATCAAAATAAACCCTTCTTGGAATGAAATCAGAGTCCTAAGAAAAGTTTGCAATTGTTGAAAGTCACTTCTGAGTATGTAAAAACTGCTTGATTTTTTTAATCTAAACATACCCTGGAAAAAAAGGAAAAGTTAAATATATTATGATTTTTCTCTGTGCCATACTTTTATACAATATGCTTCAGGTGGCATTTTCCCTATTTTAAACCAAGAAAGAAAAATATTATTCTGAACTTCCTTTTATATTCCATGTGAACATAGCTAAAGTCTCTGTGGTATTTCTGTATTTTAAGAAGGCTTTCCCAGACTTTTATTACTATTTTCCTCTTTATCTTTTGGAGGCAAAAGTAGGAAAAGAGGTAGAATTAAATAGCGATATTTCATTTAATTTAATGGGCTCTCCATTTTCACTCTGAATCTTTCTGTAAAGCACCAGAAAAGATTCAGTTGTGAGATTGAGTAATGGGCAGTATAATTCCAACTTCTCTATAATGACTTACTAAAAGACAGAGGTTTCTAATGTACATTTACCCCTTTGTTTATTTTTTCCTAAGCTAATATCTTATGTATGATCTCCCAAAATGTTAAGCCTCTCTTCAGCCATGATGATGATTTTATTCACCCTTTAGAAATATGTCTCAGATTTTTATCCTTGCAGATAAGAATCTCCCTCATTAACTCTAGTCTGAGATTTCAAATCATCTCAGCAGCTTTTGCATTGGTCACTTTTGAGCACTTAATTTAAAAAGAAATTTCAAAAACTAACTCTTTCACCTAGTACCACTCACTAAACCCCTGAGATTACACAAAAGTTTTGTGCATACTAACTGGTGAAAGATTTTTTATTTGACAGGCACCATTTTAACAGGGCCCTTTCATGAGAAACACAAAAAAAAAAAAAGATGACCCCAGAACTCATGTGTGTAACAGATTACATCTATGTATTGTCCAGTGTCACTAAAACAGTAACACATAACACAAGTAACTAAAGGCCAGTAATGCAACTACCCCAAACTTCCATAACTCCTGCAAGATGTGCCAGTCCAAGTTCCCCACCTCACAGAGGAAGGCCAGTGTTGGGCCAGTTGTTGCCTTAGGTTGCTCAAGTTTGGTCAAAAACTCTGGATTGCTTGTCTTACTGATGGAGGTGTGGTTGGCATTCCTAAACTATCAGCATTTCTAATGCCAGCTGGGAGATTAATAATGTGACTGTTAGAATAATAATAGTAGAAAAGGAGGCATCATAAATCATCACAAGAGATTGTTTTACTTTTAATGACTTCTCCAATGCAACTTTCCTAGCATGAGGTTCTTGGATGTTGTGAGATTTTACAGCATTCATAGGTATCATGGGAATGAACCCAGCTAAAGGGTTCACAAAAGCTATACTTGGATATTGTGCCATGTCCCAACACCTTGATGTACCATCAGGACAATCTCTAAAGTTACAGCAAGAATGTCAGGATGGTTTTTACAAGGGCATGTAATGATGGAACAAGGGGGAATGGCCTTACTGAAAGAGGGTTGGGAATGGATGCTCCTTTCCCAGATGTGTTCAAGGCCAGGCTGGATGGAGCTTTGAGCAGCCTGGTGCAGTGGAAGGTGTCCCTGCCCATGGCAGGGGCTGGAACCAGATTTTGCTTCTCTCAACCCAAACTATTCTGTGAGTCTATGATTATTGGGAAACGTAATCAATGGCAATCTCTCATTTGCTCAAAGCTCATGCACATGCTCATATTAATACACAAACCTGCATCATCTTTCTTTTTCATATTTTTCAAAGAAAGAATAAGTTTAGAGGAGTTTTGCCTGCTGCCTGCATTTAATGCTAACATGTTGAAACACCCTTTCCTCTAAATACAAATGATACTTTGAGACAATACAGGTTAAATTAATCTTGTGATTTTTTCTTTTATTTTATCTGAATAGAAAAATGAATAATATTTAATCACTTTTGGATCATTACTAGGTCATCAAAAGAGTATTTGCTATAAATTCACAGAAAATGCTGAGAGTTCACACATTCTTATTAAGAATAGACAGTAAATGTCAATGGCTGTCAATTACTGTGTCTGCACCAGCTACAGATCAGTAAAGAGAGGCAACAAACTAGGACATGAGTAGGGCATAACTGCCCCCAGAACTGCAGAATTAAGCAGAAAATCTCAAGGGGTTGTTTTATCTAGCCTGCAGCTGTATTAACTCACAAAGGAAATTAACTGGGCAATTGTATCACCAACTCTAAGCTACCCTTAGGCTGTCCTTCTAAGGTCTAATTTTGAGCTAGAGTTATTATCCATGACCCAGAGAAAAGGCACAGCTTGTAGTGGTCATTTCTGAGTAGCTCTCAGGACAGTTCATTATCCTCAGCTTCAAAGTTACTTTTGAAAAAACCCCAGCACTATGATTCTATGATGCCACAGAGACACTGGGCTCCACTAAGGGCACGAGGCAGCTTTGACATCAGCTCCCTCTGCTTACCATGGCACAGGTCATGCACACCTATGGCAGCACAGTGAGCAATTATTCTCCCTTGCTGAGGAGTTTAAATAGGTTTTAATTGCGATTTGCAGCAATCAATACATAGTAACACTTAACAGCTTTCTATTCTGAGTCACTAAGAGGTGGTAGTGGTGGTAGGGAGGAATGACCAGCATCTTGGTTTTTCTAATATCTCTTTGGATACCAGTTCTTCCAGTCCTTAATGCTATTCTCAGAACTCTCTTCAATTTGCCTTCAATAATCTCAACAGCTGGCTGGCCATGATCAAGGGGTATCATGTAATCAATGTGGAAATGTACTTTGAAGCTTAACCAGATGCTACAGCACAAAGCTAACACAACACACATTCCAGACCACTGTATTTGAGCACATCACACTATAGAAATTGATTTAAAATATATCTAATCAATGGGGTTTATCCTAAACTGATATAAATTGGCAATTAAAGCAGTTTAATATAAAGCCTGACAACTGACAGTGGACTTTGGCCACATATCAGCACCTGAAAATAATTTTCAGATTCCTAAAAGAACAGGTCTGTTTCCACAAGCTTGACTATTGGAGCAGCAGCCTTTTTGCAAAGCCTAGTAACATACTGGGCATGAGTGTACTTCATGCTTCTGTGGGCTAGCAAAAAAAACCCAACAAAACCAAAAACAAGAAGAAGAAAAGAAAAAGACATTCATAGAGTTTAAGGCTTTGAATACCATAATAGAGCAGTATGCAGTGAGGGACAGAATTGGATCACTATTTCTTGAGCACTTGTTCAGAATGGTCAGAGGGCAGAAAAGGTCAAAGAGCCAGAAACTGTCTGGAAAACTGCTGTTATCTTGAACAAAGGGATTAACTACTTCCCTCTACCAGTTCAGGAGGGCAAAGAATACAAAACATGAATAGAATATGCTGCAACAGTTATATTGAAAAGAGGCAAATGTAATGTTTTTACCAGGTGGTAGTTCCTTTGCTCTGTAAATGTTCCCTTACTATAAAATCAGTGGGATATTTCACATAATTGTGACAGAAAAATTTGGTCAAATACGGGCTGAACTTACAATGACCTTGCATAAGTATTTATCCCAGAAACCAAGAATTTTCAATATCTTTACCTGTAATTATATCCCTGAACAGAGAGATGAAGGATATTTAGAAAGATGATGCGTGTTATCATGTTTAGCAAATTATCTCATTGGAAGGAGCAGAACTATTTATCAGCAAAGTAAAAGTCAGTATCTGCATGATTGCCAGAATCTGAAAACTGGCTTTTTAGAGACTACTCTGGAGACATGCAGACTTTTGAGATCACCTGAATTCACCCTCAAATGATATTCTCAAGAATTATTTTCTGCCTATAACTCCCCCTCCAAAAAGCAATTTAATAGCGCTCATTGAATTATGTCACCTGAAGATCTCTAACGTAATTTGGGAGAGGCAGGAAGTTGAGTTCTGTACCTCCCACAAGAAGCTGAGCAGACTTACACCTACAAGGCCTCAATTTTACAGAGAAAAAAAGCCTGAACACCACCAGCAACAACAAAACCCCCCCAAAGCAATGTGAGATATTCTAAAAATAATGATGCTTAGGATCTTGGGTCCTGGCAAAGTTTGCTTTCAGCTCTGTCTGAATATAGCTTTTCTTTCTGGTCAGGGATCAGATCTCTGCTCAGATGCCAGACAGGTTACGATTAATCGTCACCTACTAGTAAAAGTAATTGGCAGGATATCTTCAGGAAATTCTTGGGATGGATGATGCTGTTTGATTTTTGCAGATGTTGTTGCCATTCCAGCCAAAAAGTCTTTGTGTCTTCAAATATGTAACACCATCTGGATGGAAATCATCTTAATTGTCATTGCAGGCAAAACAAGTTGGTGATTTCACTTCCTTCTTTAATCTTTTTGCAAGATGCAAAACAACATGGTATTTTTAGAAGTAGGAAAGTGAGCTGGTATTGCATATCAAGATAATTCAGAGATAAACACAGATGAGTGTGAAAATTGACTTTTATTGCTGTTGAAAAACAGGAAGAGAGTAATGTACTGTAGTGGCACATACAAGAGAAAGAAGTTCTATAAAAATATGTAATGCTGCCCAGGCACTGAAGTGGAATTAAAAAAAATCCAGAGGTTAATACTTCTTCTCTACTGATTTTTTTCTAACAGTGGGAAATGGCTACATTAGTCACTGCCTTTCATTTTAAGGAATCCACTAAAACTGATCTGTGCATAGAAACTTGGATTTTTCTTATCGTCAGCTAAGCAATAGCCCAGTGAAGAAATCAAATAGATGAATCACCTTGGACCCTTCTTTCCCTTTATTGTTTTTATTTGCAATATATTGGAATAATCTGAGTAAGAATGTGAAATGAAAGTAACGTCCTGGAAATACAGACAACATCATTCTGGAATAATAAATCATATTTTTATATAACTGAAGTGGGTCTACTTAGAAAAACAGCTCATCAATATGTAAAGATATCTTTTCTGACAAAGAGAGAACTGGAAACAAGTCAAAGACAATTCTTAGGAAAGCTAATCAAATACAACAAAAGTTAACTCCAAACAATTTCTGAACCAGAAAGAAAAGGAATATTTTTAATCAGACAATACTGGATATTTTTAGATGTGAAAACTAAATATTACCTTTTAAAATTGTGGACTAATGAAGATGAGTAAGATTTTTCTTTTGTCATTTTAAAAAAATTTATAATGAAATCCTGATTCCATGTCCAATAATGGATCAACCAATGCTGCTCACTACTGTGTCAGTGTATTAGAAGTATATGTACCCTGTTCCTTTGTAAAAGTAGCATATTGTTAGACCATGATGGCAAATACATCCAAACAATGTCATTTTACTTTCTACTGTGGACAGCCAAAATACTTCTCTATGGCCTGAGGACCACAGTAGCTCAACAAGTACTGAATTTTAAACTGTAGCTGTGGGTGCCACATTCTATTTAGTCGGGATAAGAATAAAAACATTCATGGGAACATTTCACCTGTCTTTGTACTATGTGCAATTATTGTTCATGGCCCTGTTGAGTACACAATCTTTCTATGGACTGAATAAGTCCTCAGCAGACATTTTCATGCTATTAACAGCTGGCTCAATAAATCTTAAAAATCTAAGGGCCTCCTGCAAGCTAAGATTAAGTTCAATTGCAAGCCTTTCATGGATTTATACTTAATTAACCTTTTCCAATAATTGATCTATAACATAATTAATATGTACCTGCCGGAAGGAATACAGCAGCATTTACTAAATGCAAGTTTTACTTGGCTTTAAGACAGGCTGACAGAAACATTTAAAGCTGTGTCTTTGACCTAGTTTGCCAACCCGATTTTTGTTCAGCTAAAGAAACAAACTGCAAGTGACACGTGCAGATTCTTCCCATAAATCTTCACTCATTCTGTGCAGAAACAGTTTTGTGCCTTGAAAGCACTGGAAAACAAGGTTTGTTAGTCCCTTTACTATGGCTGTATGTTGCTGGATGACAGTAGACCTTAGTGGAAAAGGCTATTGCAGTGGAGAGAAAAACATCTGAAGGTTTCTGGAGGGAAAGGCAACAGGATGCCAGACACATGCCCCTGGGGAGTAAAGATGCTCATTACATCAGGCTGTAAGCAAACCACAAAGTAATCGTCAAGAAAAAAGACAAAGTAGATACAGCATGGCAAGACTTGTGCATGGAGAAGGGGCTGAATAATTTAGCAGTGGTTAGTCAGAAGACAAATATGACTGACAGGCATGCAAACTAGTGGAAGATAAGAAGGTCTGTTGGATGCCTCCTATTTACCCTTTCTTATAAAAGTGAGATCAAAAGACAATTTAAATTTGATTAAAAAAATTACAGGATTGAATTGTAATTGACTTGTAAAGTTCATTGCTCTGAGGTATAAAGAGCAGGGAAAATGAAAGACAAGTTTGGATGTTTTCCCCTGAATTGCTGGAATTAGATTTTTCAGGGGATCCAAATTCTTGTGTGACTCAGGCACTGATTACTCCATGTGTGATTGGCTATTTTGGGCTATAGGTATTAACACCATCATTAGGGGTGTCTGGCACTGGTCAGCAAGTGGAAAGACACCAGCCAGGACTCCTGCGTGACCCAGCCCTGCAGGGAAGCATTGCAATGTCCGTGCTGGATCCTTGCAGCCACAAGGGGAGGAATCTACAGGCAGGAACGTGCACTTCATGGCCTTTTCCTCATACTCTAAAACCTTAGGCAGGGGCAGGTAGGCATAGGGTCTGGAAATGTTCATCTAACACATTCCCAGATTGTGGATAAAGTGAAGGTGATATAGTGGCATGGGAGTGGAAAGGCCAAAAAAAGTTTGGAACAGAAAAATCCTGGTGTGTAGGTGAAAGTGGATGGGTGGAAACTGACAAGTAAAGATGCTGAAATGAGCAGGGAGAGAAAAACATGTCTCTGACAAGAGGAAAAGCCTGTTTGTAGGTGGAGAGGGAAGAGACTATTAAAAATCTACTCTCAAATTCACAGGGTGCTGGGGAAACAGAAGGTATCCAGTCTCTAGCTGACTTATCTAACACAGATGTTGAAGGCAGCAACATGGGTCCCTCAGTGTTGGCTGAAAGAGTTCCTACATTCAGTGTTCTGAGCCTCCCTTCATAGGCAAAACCCTCTCCCTGCTGCCTAAAAGCAGAACTTGCATTTCTAACCTATATAGCTATTTTGGATGTCTGCACAATTGGCGACTGCCTCTTGGGACTCCTTTGTTTCTGTAAATAGAGTTTATTCAGATTACATACAGAGCCAGAAATCCCACCTGCAATTTGTGTGTGGGCAGCCTAAGAGGGAGTACTGTGCCAGGAAGAAGGTTTATGTAATTTGGAGAACACTAGTGTGGGGCATCTTACATGGCCACACTTGAGACTTCCTGGTGTAGGGGATATGAAGAAAGAAATAGAGGCTCTGTTCAGTGGTTTTCAGAAAGGAAAAACCCCATAATCTGGTATCACTCTCCCCAACCTGACAGGGGCAATCACAAGATGAGATCTTAAATGCAGTAGATCATGTCATACTGTGTGACAACCTCTCCACTCTGCCTTGTGACATTTTCATCTGAAATGAAACAGTCTCCACTGTGAGGGTGCCATGAATAGACTGTGCTGGCAAAGGGGAGCCTCAGGACTGAAGGAGCTCTGCCTTTGCTGTGGCTGCTGCCCAGGTGGTCACATATGTGCATTGGGGCACCAGGGTCACAACACAACACAAGGGTGAAAGTGAGTGGCTTCCTTTGCACCATTTAGGAGCTTCCATAGGCTGATCTGGGTCTGATCTGATCGTCACCTTCCTTGGATCTGTTATTGACAGCAATATCAAATATCACCAAAGGACAGAGCTCAATTTTGAGAGCTATCAACACAGGCTTGAAGATAAAAATTGTGATTTTTCTTTAATGGGATGGGAGGAAATTAAAATGTGCAGAACATGCCCAAATGGCCATCTAGAAATACGCGAGTATTTCTACTCAGCCCTATTAAACCTGAGATACAAACACTGCAACTCTGTTACACAGTGTAACAATATTGTCACATTGTCAAATCCTTCCTAACTGCTGTATTTACTATGGCAGGTATAGAAAGGAGAAATCAAAATCCGTATTTTCTCCCTTATACCCAAGTCTCTCCCTAATGTAGCAGTTGGAATGTAACCATTTGAGGTACGATCATAAAACCAGAGATTTCCTGCAACTCCCACTGGACTACTGTGCCCATCAGTCACTCCAGCAGCGCTGGTGGCAGCACTCAGTTCTCTGAAGGGATGTCAAAGAATGGAAACATCTGTGGAAGCTGCATTTCCTCAAGCTTTGTGATCTCTAATAAGTCAGTGGCAAGGCTGGATGAAGACATCTGGCAATCAATTTGATTATATTGAGTGTAACAGTGGGCAAAGCTTATGCTTTAAACTGTCAGCATTTACAGTTGACAAATTAAAGCTGAGTAGATGCCAGAGGTCTGCATGTGAAGAAACAAACATTACCTCTAAAGCAACTGAAAAAGTCTGTGTTTCTAAACAACAATACAGTCAAGCAAAATGAAGCTACTGTTCTTAGCCAACTGCACCAACAACCCTTTTCCTGGAGACCTCATTCACACAGGGGTGACCTGAAGAGAAATAAACTAGTCTTCAGCAAAGAGAGCAATAAAATCACAACATTCAGCAGTTATAAGAGAGATAATTATGAACTAAAAGAAGGAAATAATGGAAATATGAAATAGCAGAATGTTGCCTGCTCATAGGCTGCAGGGTGAATGAAAAAAGAGCTGTTATCTGTGCAAAAGAATTGGCGAAAGTGGACTTAATACAGGTAATCATGAATGAGGTAGTTTCCCACAATACAATACCTAGAGGTGTCTAGAGACTGAACATTTGGAGCTATTTATTTACAGAGTGGATTGTCAAACATGGCAAGAGATCAGAAGTGGTCAATGCCCCTTGAATGTCATTATTTTAGAAGCTTTTGGACAACGTCCTTAATAACATGCTTAAGACTTTTGGTCAGCCTTGCAATGGTCAGATAATTGGACTAGACGATCACTGTAGCTCTCTTCCAACTGAAATATTCTTTCCTTTTCCTTTTTCTTTTTCTTTTTCTTTTCCTTTTCCTTTTCCTTTTCCTTTTCCTTTTCCTTTTCCTTTTCCTCTTTATCATTTCTCAATGTATTTCCCACAGTTGCTTTCAAATAACTCTGGAAAGATTCCTGCAGTAAATGCCAATGCAATTACTCCACTTAGACCTCTTCTACTGTTTTCATTTGGGCTGACAGGGGTGAGGCTGGGACACCATGAGAGAAAGCAGGATTTGATTGACTAACACTTGTGAGAGAGTTAATCATGGCTCAAACAGTCAGATTGACAGCATTCAAATTTATGGTAACATGCTGACAAAGCACCCCTGAGTAATTATGGGCATGTTAGTAATAAAGGAGACACACTGAAAGTATCTTTTGAAGTAAAGCAGTGCTGCAAGCCAGGGGTATCAAGTCCAGTGAGAGGCTACATGAGTGCCAAGGGCATTCATGTAATAAATTTAAGTAATGGGCAGCTGCAAAAGCCCAAATAGTGAACATATAGTGAACATACAATGAACAAATTTTGAATCCTAGCCTAATAGGATTGTTTTGGACCGATATAAAAATATTCCTAAAGTATCAAGATTTCTGCCTGGAAAGCATAATTCACTGTTGCAAAAGCAGAACTTGTACAAAGAATCAATTCTTCTCAGAGAGAAGCTACAGGCAAGAGCTCATCATGATCTGAAATGGGAATTACAAAGAATGGCACACACTGAAGCAGCTGATCTTCAGCACATCTGGAAAGAAGCCAAGAAAGCTGAGAATTTTATTGCGTATCAGTTATGTTCTGACATGTTATTCATGCCATTAAAAATATAATTTTTTTAGATGCTAAGAGTGATACAATTTTAAAAACACCAGTGTTTATACTCATAACTACTTAATTATGAAATGGCAAACTTACACATACTTATGGTATCTGAGAAACTATCTTGTCCATGGATATGATGGGAATTCAGCACAGCAAGGCAGAAAATGAACATCAAATCAAATAAAGGCAGATTATGAACATAAAGATATTTGTCTAAGCAACTTCATATTCTGGGTATCTCTAGTAGCAACAAGTTTAAAGCCAGTACCTAAAAAATGTGAGCAAAACTGAACATACAAAGACAAACCAGAAAAGGTTGACTGCTGCTTAGTCTGTCAGTTGCTTCCCTCCTTACCATAAATTTCCATGTCACAGCTCATAAACAGCACTGGAATTGCTATGATACACTTTTATATGACATAATATTTTATAATAAATAGCATTTAATATCATAATATTATTACCATCATCATCATCCTTATCCTCATCATTACCCTTATCATTATCATTATCCTTATAATAATCATTATCCTTATGATTATACTACAATGTATTTTATGAGATTCAAATATGAGAGAGAAATAATAAATTGAAAGACTGCTTAAATCATATACACAATCTGGGTGAGTATGGGCAGGAGTCTCATTATTTTTAAATAATTTGACTGTGATATTTCACTTTAGAACACTTTCCTAACAAAAGGGAACTGAATTAGCAATTGCATAACATTTCAGTGCAGGTACTGAGTTGTATTAGTCTTGTTCAAAATGGATAATGACTTAATGCTTAAGAAAATATCTTTTATAGCCTTCTAATGCAGGAATTTTATTATTAAAAAGAAATCATTTTTAATAAAGTCCTTGTATTTTAACAGCCTTTCTATCACGACCCTGTCTCTTCAGTCTTCTCACCCCAGGTTGCCCAGTTCATGGTAGGGGCTCATCTACTCTATGTCACAAACCCAATAGTGACACTAGTGTAAGATCAAAAAACCACAGCATGAACAAACCCAGGCTGCTGAGTTCTCTAGCTCATACCAGAAGGAAACTTCAATGTGAACTGCATTGCACCAAACTAGGTTTCCTTTGAATAGCAGACATGCAACTTCTGGAAAGAGGAGATCAGAGCCTGATGTCTTTAATCCCAGCAAATGTTACCTTACTCAGCAGCAAGGGTAGTAGTCAGCAAAAGTAAGTGTGAAAGGATAAGGCCCATAGATGATATTAAACAGACATTACTTTTTCTGCATGTTTCTAAAAACTGCATTGCCAGAACTGTCAAACACGAAGATATGACACTAAATATTAATTTTAAAAACCTACATAATTTGGGACCCTTCTAGCCTAAAGAACAACTCTGTTTATAGCACTGAATTATGGCTGCTGAAATTATCTGAGGAAATTTTTATTTGAAATCTAAATACTACTACTACTATTACTCCTACTACTACTGCTGTTATTATCAGAGTATTTTCTGGAGTGGAGTGGGCAGGGTGTGTCTGAGATGAGTTCAAGTTTGGCTGGCAGAAAGTCCCCAGACATGAAATTTGATGTAACCTTTTTTTCTGGCATTTATAATGAGATGTCATGTGAGATATGTCTTCTTGGTCAAGGATATACTTAGTTACAGACAATCTCTGGGTTATTTAGAGTTCAAATTACACTGGAAAGGGGCTGTTTATATTGTTTATCATGAGCAGCAGAGTTACCATCTGTCTGTATTTAAACTATATGATGTGTCTAAATACCAAGGTGACAGACACACAATGTGTTATTACACAAATATATTGAAATAATTCAAATTAAATGTCCAGAAGATCTTATAACACACTAGCTATGGATTCGTTTATAAAGGTTTGACAAAACTGCCCCATGATGGTTCATTACCACTCTAATTAATGAAAAATAGATCCAGTAATAAGCAACAGTCACTGCTATCACTTAATGCTCTGAAATAAGGTTTGCCAGCCATGAAGTTCAAGGGCCTGATTACAGATAATGGACTTAAGCTTCCTGTTGGGAATTTGCTCATTCTGCAGCCTCAACAAAATTTGAACTTTTGACATTTCCATCATGCTGTAGCTTGACTAGAGGTAAAATAGAAGCAGCTGTGGTGAAACTGCTAATGGACTAACTGAAATACATGAAATCTTTCACTTGCCTGGACCACCAGGAAGTGTGGCTGGCCTGGATAAATGTAATACTACTAGAAACAGGCTCAAATTTAAAGAGAAAAAAAATCTGTCATAGGAGTTTCCACCCCCAACTTTAAATTGAATAAAGTTTAAGCATTATAGTTAGCAATGTGCCCTGGCAGCCAGGAGAGCCAACCCTGTCCTGGGGGCATCAGGCACAGCATCACCAGCTGGGCAAGGGAGGGGATTGTCCTGCTCTGCTCTGCACTGGGGCAGCCTCACCTCGAGTGCTGGGGGCAGTTCTGGGCACCACAATGTAAGAAAGACATTAAACTATCAGAGAGTGTCCAAGGAGGGCCACAAAGATGGGGAAGGGCCTTGAGGGGAAGCTGTGTGAGGAGTGGCTGAGGGCACTGGGTCTGTTCAGCCTGGGGGAGACTGAGGGGAGACCTCACTGCAGCTACAGCTTCCTTGTGAGGGGAACAGGAGGGGCAGGCACTGATCTCTGCTCTGTGGTGACAGTGACAGGACCTGAGGGAATGGCCTGAAGCTGTGTCAGGGAGGTCTAGGTTGGATATCAGGAAAAGTTTCTTCACTCAGAGGGTGGTTGGGCACTGGAACAGGCTCCTCAGGGCAGTGGTCCCAGCCCCAAGCCTGACAGAGTTCAAGAAGTGTTTGGACAATGCTCTCAGGCACAGAGTGTGACTCTTGGGGGTGGTGCTGTGCAGGACCAAGAGTTGGACTTTGATGATCCCTGTGGGCCCACTCAGGATATTCTATTTCTATGTTAAAAATTCATTTGCTCTTGTTGGGCTTTCTCACATAGGAGTCCCAAAGTCTCTTACAGAGTCAGTGGAGTGAAAGAAGTTCCTCTGAGAGCTCAGTGGACTTCAGACATGCAGGTGAGGCCAGCAGGATCTTACTCTTCTGACCAAGAGTTTGTTGTTTATTATTCCTAAATATTTTTACAGTGCCCCAAGTGGAAGCTGCCCTCACAGACTGAGATCTCAGTCTGTGACACGTGTATCAGAGGATTATGGTAAATCCTCTGATACACATAGGAGAGTGGCCAGAAGTTTCATTTTGTTAGGTAACATACCACCATCTGGAAGCCCATTGCCCGAGGAAGGACAATGGACTCTTCATTTATTTCACTGTCCCCAAATGGCTTTACAGGGAGTGGATGCCCTATATCTTCCCAGTTAGACTTGTCCTCTTTTGTTTTCAGGATCTTCAGTGAGCTCAGGCACAGACATCAAGTTTTTCTTGGTTTGCAAGCACCCCTGACCCCCAGATTGAATTGCTTGGATTGCTGCTCTTCTGAGCAGTAGAGCGCAGCAACGCTGTTCTGCAGGGCTGACAGCCAAGCTTCAGAGTGATATACCTGTGACATTTAATATTTGCAGGGGAATATACATATTTAAGTACCTTATGTGCCTGTAAGGATGTGTTGCTGTGGCCTTTATGTTAGGTACACAAGCTCATATACAATGAGAGAAAATGAGGGAGGTCAGGTAACATGGAACAAAATGCAAAGCATGTTTTAATACTACACTGTTATTTCCATTTTTACAGAAATAAATAAGGGTACAAAACTGTCAAATAATTTGTTAGATGTAATTACTAACCTGGTAGCACACAGTGACGCTTGATGAACTAATTTGTCAGAGTAGTGACATTGTAGGCACACTAACATAAACACAGAGCTTTGGCCCTGAATAAAACTTCTCTGGTTATTAGGTTTTTAATGGAAAAAATAAAGGCTGTCTAAATGTTATCTTTGGGGCAATCCTCAAATTTGTTATTTCTAAGCCCTTAGGCCACTGCCCTATGTGATTTGTGTTTAATCACCAAAAAATAATCAGGGAAAAGATCTACCGGAGATCTATAGCAAGTTTAATTAATAGTAAACAGACTAAGTCTTCTAAAATATTATTGTTCCACTGTAACAATAAACGGAAAGAATAATTGAATGGATGACGAAGTAAATAATTAAAAGTAATAGGCCCAAACTGGCCATGGAATCTCTCTTAGGGAGGCCTTAGCACTGATTTCATTGAGTTCCCCCTGAAGCCATCTTTTCTCCAGTTGAACATGTACAAATCCCTCAGCCTCTCCTCACGGGGCAACTGCTCCAGCACTGATCATCCTCATGGCTTCACTGAACTCACTCCAGTTTTTTAAGGTCTTTCAGGTATGGTGTTGGAGGGGAAAATGGGGTGCAGTATCTTGGATATGGTCTAGTGAGTGGTGAGTAAAGGGAGATAATAATCTATTGATTGTGCTCTGGCTAACACAGCCTCCTGACCTTTGCTGCTGCCTCACACTTTGCCATGACTGCAAAGCCAAGGCGTCAGGCAAATAACTACTTTATGCAGCACGACATGCAAGATGACTTGGTTTTTCCTCAAAAGATTAAATCTGGAAAGATGCTGAATATCAGAACATCAGAAACTTCCTTCTGGAATGCTAAAGTCCAGAAATGGACTGAAGTCAATGAATAGAAGAAGAGACATGCAGAACAGTCAGTGGCAAGAAATTCAAGCTATTGGTTTAGTTTCCAGAAGCTGCAGAACAAAGCTGCCTTTCCATCCAGTGCACCAGTATAGGAAGACATCCACAAGCAATAGACTGTTGTCTACTAATTAATTCTGCTATCAAGTGATAGAGTTCCAAGTAATAGAGTTCCAAGAATGATGCTTTTAAGGCCAGGGAATGCTTACATAAAAATAGATGAAACAAGAAGAGAAGGTGAATTTCAGAGAAAGGAGGAAATACCATAATCAAGTGAAGCAAACCCACACCCCCAGGGTGATCTGTGCCAGAAGACCTGCTTGAACTATTTCACCAACAGTAGGAGGATAGGTACGAGTAGTTTTAAGGAAGGCATGGAAATCTATAAAGTCCCCCGTGAATCATAGAATTATTTAGGTTGGGAAGGATGTTTAAGATCATTGAGTCAAACTGTAAACCCAGCACTGGCAAGTCCACCCCTGAACTATGTCCCTAAGCACCACATCTACGTCTTTTAAATATGCAGAATTTTGTACAAGGAAGAACTCCTGCATTCAGTTTTGCTGAGAATTAACACCTCAGAGTGAAGCTAATCACTGATATAAAACTTGCCAGTTAAGTGGAGACAGGAAAGGGAGGAGACACAAAAGCAGAATCAAACAAACTTCTGGTGTTTCTATACAATGGCATTTGGAAGAGTAGCAAAACAAACACTCTGAGAAGTCAAATGGTTCTTGTAACTTCAGAATCTTCAAAGGTGTTTTTAGTAAGCTCTAAATTGCTGTAGTAAGTTAATTTTACTAAATTAACAGTGGTGCTTTCTTATGATTGTGCCCTGACAAAATCTGACTACTGCTAAATTTCTAATGCACCATAAAATCTTGAAATAATGGTAAGTCTGGTTAAGGAAGGTAGCCATGTTTTGTGATTTCCACTTTCTGCTAGGCATGGAAATCTTGGGGCAAGTGTGTGACCTGGCAAGGTATCTACCCACCTCCCCTGCTGCCCAAAAATCCCAAATCCCAATCCTGATACTTGGCCCTCTCCCACAGTTTCATAAAACAGCATAGATGGGATGTTTCTTTCTGAGGGGGTGACAATCTGGGGTGTCTTCCTAGCTGCTCATGCAACTTTCTCCATTGAAGGAGTAGCTTAGGGGGACAAAGTGTGGATTTACCAGGGAATGAGGTGGAAGAAAAAAAACTTGCTCGACACGTTAGGCCTAACCAGTGCACTGGTCTGCCATGTCAAGGAACACTGTGTAACTCCTGTTTAGACCAGGATGGCATTCATCTACCAGGATGGCATCCATCTACTGCTTGCACTGAAACCCATGCGTTTCATGGCTGTAGGCATAAGACTCCATGTACTAGCTGCTGTAGAGATGTATGGAAGGACATATTTCCTGCCCCAGTTGATCCATGAGTTGTATTGAGATATAGGCAGATGAAATTAAAGGCTGGAGAGAGGAAGGAAATTGAGAGAGAAGTTGGGATATTGATACTCTGAAGTTTCACAGATGATCTATAAAAGGCATTTTCTCTAAACCATTAGAAAAATAAGAAATTATCAGACGAGTTTGATCTTTGATTTCTGCCTGTTTTCCTACAGATCCCTATTCAAAATAGGGTTTTGACTGGTTGTGAGTCTATTCACCATTGTCACAGACAAATTCTAGAGCAAAGAAGGGAAGGAATAGTGTCTTGAAATAGATGTGGAAGGAATAGTGTCTTGAAATAGATGTAGAAGAAATAATGAAGAAGATACTGTATCCTATGCTAGTGCCACTGCAGAGCTGATATGTGGATTGCCTTGCAGAGAACAGCAAGACAGAAGAAAACATCTCTATGTTGTCATAAGATGTCTCTAGGGAGGTTTTCAAACTTCTTGCAGTGTCTGATCACAGAGGTAAAATAAGAAAAACATGATATGCACACATATGTGTGTGGTATCTATGCATGAACGTACAAGATATAGTGTGTCCATTCAAAGCATACATCTCATCTGATTTTCAATGAGATCATCTCTCAACCCCTTATTTATCCAATATATAGGCCAGACGTATGAGATTCATAGGAAAATGTCTTCTGGAGAACACAAGAAACATGGACTGGCTGTTTTTTAGGGATGTCATGATTTATATCTAAAGAAACCCTGGGCAGATGAGAGTTGACACAGAACTATTCTGGACTTTCAGGTGGTTGCTGTAAACAGAGTCTGATTCCAACAGTTTTCATTTAGAAACAAAACAGGAGAGGGAAGATGTTTATCTCAAAATAAGCTGGAGCAGGGACACTCACCTATCACACAGAACGGTTTCCTCGCAAAGCGCAGTCTTCCTTGCCATCCTCGGTACCGACAGCAGCACCCAGCAGACCAGATACGAATAATAAATTCCAAACCAAAGACAACAATCATGACAAATTCCTAGAAAGGCAAATAAGAAAAATGCCTGTTACAGATAACCAACACTTAACCATCAGGAAACTTACCACTGCTGTTTGTGCCTGACAGTCCACCTCGAGCATCTGAATATCCCAAGCCAAACTTGGCATCCTGCTCCCCAGGATGGTTACACATCTACAAGCAGCACACAGTCCCCAGAGCTTCACAGTGAAAGATCTAAGCCTAACCTGAATAACATTAACTATCAACTAAGATTAGCTACTAAATATTTTCAAACACTGAATAATAGACAAAAATATCATAGCAGAATACTCAAAGACTTTGGATGTTGAGCATCAGAGCAGAGGTAATTTACACAGCTACTCCATATCCACATCCATAAAATTAGTTCTTAGTTTAAA
The DNA here is from genome assembly GCF_000277835.1 of Geospiza fortis. Lineage (NCBI taxonomy): Eukaryota > Metazoa > Chordata > Aves > Passeriformes > Thraupidae > Geospiza > Geospiza fortis. Next base: position 838,317 of record NW_005054328.1, on the reverse strand, counting down.
GGCTAAAAGTTTTGGGAGATATATTCTCATTGCTGCAATATACAGGTGAAGTAACTGAGATTATGAGTTTGGGAAATCAATCTGTTCCTAGCAGTAGGTTAAGGTACATGCAGGTGTAATTACATACAACAGGTATGTAATTGTTTGTTAGGCAATAAATTAATGCCCACCCTAGGCATAACCTTCCCTGGACAACCTGTGAATGAAAGCACTTAGAAATTTTGCCTTGCTTGTTTGGCCTGCTTTTCTTTCTCATTGGAGTCTTCTTTAAGACTGTCTATTTTAAAAGCATCAACATGTGTTTATGCAATTTTTATTCTAAAAAATTTTCATCACAACAGTGAGGTAAGAGTGAGGTAATAGAGCTTGGAGCACAATTCAGCTCCATGCCCTAAGGAGATCTGCATGTCAATAATATGCAGTGACAGTACATACACACTGTATGGAATTACAAACTTAGATACTCTTCTGGAATACCATCAAAAAGTCGTGTGTTTTGAAATGACAAAATAAAAATCTGTGTGTTCACAAAAGGAGACAAGTACTTGATGGAGTTTCTTAAACAGCCCATCAAGAAGAAAAGGATGGAAGTTGTGTTTTATTTGGCAGCCCAGTGTATTTCTGTGTCAGAAGTAAGTTGTTCCTTGTCAGCCAATTAATTTGTTATTCCTGCAGGATGAGGATTAGTGTGGTACCAGTGAGGAAGCACTGCAAATGAATTAAATAAAGGAATATTTGTAAGGGTAGGGTTGATCCAATATTGACTTTTCCCCAATAAATATTTGGCATGTTTTTAGACTGTGAGACCCTACAACTCTGCAAGCCAACATGTCAGCTCAGGCACTACTAACTTACCTGAACAAATGGCATTATTAATGTTGTGCCATGTAATGGTTTTTTACTAGATTATGATTAGTGGCAGTCCACTGAAGCATTGTAGACTTAATTGCTTTTGCTGTCATAGAACAATTTGAAAACATAGCATTCCTTCCTAAAACATGTCAGCTTGTGCGGCTATTTTACATTGAAAGGCACTTTTAAAGCCTTCTTCAGTGTCTTCATTTTTGGTTCTGTAAATCCCATATTGAATGCCTGAGTCACAAAAGTAGAACAAGATCCTTCTGCTAAAACGTGGCTGAAGAAAATGCCACATTTTTAATTAGAAAATAACATGGAAAAATGTGTGTGATTGTTTAAGATTTTCTTTTGATTCCACTACAAGAAACTTCAACTTAATTCCATGGACAGTGTTATTACACAGCTTCAGAAAGGATTATGTACAAAACTGAAAAAGTTCCCCATATAGTAACAATAATTCCTAATAGTTGGCTACCCTGTGGTACATTTCCTTGTAGGAAATTCTGTGTAGGCCAAGAATAAAATGGACAGGAAGCCAACTGGAAAAAAGAAAGAATACGCATTTTAGTTATTTAACTACCACTTTTATAGTGGTAGTTAAATCATGAATTGTCAAATCTGGTTTACACATTGTTAGATGGTGCCTCTGAATTTATGAGGGTTGATGGCAGGCATCCAGGCCATTCCTGCATCTGATTCTCCTAAAGAAGTTTCTTCTTTGGGATAGGATAAGAGATACTGAAGGAAAGGAGGTCTGAGAAGCATGAAAAATTCTTTGCTTCCAATAAAATCCTTTTCTTGTTAAAACTTAATCACATTTCATTTGAATAAAGTTTGTTGTTTCCCTGGGAAACATACGGTGTGCACAGATGGGCGATATGCTTTGTGAGTACAGTGGAATTGTCCCAGGCACCTTCCAGAAGCTGATCCACACACACAGGAGTGTGTCCTCTCCTGTACTCCAGCCCTGGCAGGGCCTCTGATGGGGAACTGGCAAGGACAAAAAGTACTCAATTATCCTGGAAGGACTAGTCTACAGCTTCAAGTCAGTTCTAACAGTATTGTAAAACTGCTGTTAGGAATTGGAAAAAGGCAATTTTTTGGGAAAGTTTCCTCTTCTGGTTCCTTCCAGTGCTATGCAGTTTTGTATGTATCACTTGTACTATTGTTAGCCATTACTAGGTGCTACATTTGCTCAGTGAGAGAAAGATGAGAAAATTTATTGTGTGCTGAAAGCACGTTTCTGAGAGTCTGTGTACTGCATGGTGCCTTTGTGTGTTAGAGAAAGAAATCAGATTTTTCTCTTACCCACAAACACATATAATAAAAAAGAAACTTCTTGGAGATACATCTATTTTATGAGAGCAAAAAAAGAGCAAAAATATATTTTCTTAATTTTTTTTTTTAGTGGGTGGAGTAACAGTATAAGATTTTTCTTGAGGAAACTGCAAAATTTCTCTGTTTATTCCTTGAAAAAAAGTTAACATTTCTAGAACCATTAGAAATTTATGCATGGTTATATTGTCTCAAAATTAACTAAGGTTTCTACTACTTAAACAATTTTTTCTGCTACTTAAGCAATATAACAACTGTAGCTATATTGAGCTCAAATACAGTAAATACATCTCTGTGCATTGGGATACAAAAAGAACTGCTGCTTTTAAAAATGCTACATATGATTTTCTTCCACCCATAACAAGATTCTGTAGATTTTTAAGTACACTATAAGCTTTAAAAAAAGGACAGACATTGAATAAAATGTATATGGGGTTTCACACTTATTTTTGCACTTACTGAAATAGTGATGTTTCAAACTGATCTTTATATCCTAATGACTCCTACTTTCTCAAAGAAAAAGACGATTTTGAAAGGAATAAATATAAAATATAATGTAAAGGGATTTTGACAGGAATAAATATAAAATATAAAGTAAAGGGAAAGGATTTTCCCAAAAACCATAATGTATTGAAACAGAGCTCTTCATAGTAGTAGTACACATAACAGCTTTGTTTTATTTTGGATTGGTTCAGTTCAAAACCAGAGAGAGACAAAGAATTGCACATCACTGTGTAAAAAAGTAATGTTTTAGAAGTTGGAGCACTCAGTCAAAATGTTAAGGCAAATCTCTGTCAGGGTTAATACAGGCTGGGGAATTACATATTTTTTTTCTTATGGCAGCTGTAAAGTGACAAGGTTTTTGGTCTTCCATGGACAAAAATTGGAAGGATGCATCCCAAATAAGATCAGGGTTTTATTTTTTCATATTTCATTTGGAAGGCTAATTGCCAATTTAAGCATAAATCTAGGCTTTGAAATAACTTGGGTTTTGTTCCTTAGCAATTGAAACAGACGATCAGAACATAATTGGAAAGGCATGTGATGGAATAAATCATTAGACTTCGTGCTTTGTAGACTGAAGAAATGATGCATTCCAAGTATCTCTGTCCTATATATAATATAATGGAACATCATTAATTTTGAATTACTTATGAGAATGAGAAACAACATTTACATCAGAATGGGAAAATCTTGCACTGTTTATAAATCTGGCCCTCTTCAAAATTAAGCAAGGCTGCATTTGAACTGATGAGCAAGTTAAGATTTACTGGAAATCTAACCCTTCCTTTCCTAGGTGGAGCAGAGGTGCATTGGCCTTTGCCATTTCTTGCCTTTTCCCTGTCTTTTTATCCTTTTCCAATCACAGCTGCATTTGGCCAGAGTTACACCAGAGTTACCACAATCTGTCACTTTTTTGGCTGCCCAAGGTCAGAGTTAGCACCTCCCAGTAACCACTGTGGCAGATGCATTGGTGGTTCAGACAGTGGAAAGTTTCTCTTCCTTCTCAAAGCACAGTTCATCCAAACTGATGAACTTTTCATTCTGAAATGTTTCTGCACATGCAGCTCCAGTTGTCCTGGGGCACCATGCACATGCAAGAGAAGCAAGGCTGACACGCTTGGGCTGACAAGGTTCAGTTGCTTTTGGCTAGCAGGGTACTCCTGAAGATTTTTACACCTGTGTGTGCCTCGGTTGTTACACCACTGGAACAATGAGGCTCACACAAATGGCAGGAAAAGAAAATACGAGGTCATCCAGAGCAAGGTTTCTGTCAATAAAACGTCCTGGAGGACTCTAATCAACAGGGGTGATGATTAAGAAAATCAAGCATACTTTGTAAAATCCAGCACTGCCCCCCTCCCCATCCCCTTTTTTCCCCTCCTATCCAATTAGGATACATGATTTGTTGAAGTTGTTTACATTAATATGCTTCTCAGGCAGTTTTTAATGATAATGATTTCCCTTATGCATAATATTTTAACAGCAAACAAAAAGTTTATATAATAGCTTTCTCACTCTTTAGCCTAACTGCTCATTAAAATTGAAAATCATTTGCTGATGATGAATCAGGTGTCTTCACTGTAGACTGTAACACTGGGGAATTGGAGCCATTTTTGCAATAGGAAAATGACCAAAGTTAAGAACCCTCTGCTGATCTAGGGTGCTTCAGGCTCTTTTGCAATGTGTAAATGAGCTGAGGCTTGAATATAAGAAATCCACCCACAAGACAATGTCTCCTCTTATTTTAGTTTTATTTCTTGTATGGAAATGGTGATTTTAATTATTCTAAAGGCTAATGAAGTAGCACAACAGAGCTGCAGACTGATGTGAGGAGCTGCCTGTCTTGAGCTCATAGGAGAACTGTGTTCACAACTGACATTGTGAGAAGTTGGAGAGATGGACAGGAACAGACCAAATGAATCCTCTGAAATAAGCTTTGGTAGGGCCACAAGTGTTTCCCTTCTGAAGACATCTCTGCAGTGTAACTGCCCTGCAGACCCAGTAAATCAGTGAGCCTCACTACACTAACACAACAGCAGAGCACGAGGAACAATGTCATCTGATACTGCTTGGGATATATCCCCTCTTCCCTAAAATCTCATAAACAGGCAAGTCCAGTGTTTCCAAATCATTTTGAAAGGAGGGAGAGTAAACATGTTCTCATACTTTAATTTATGGCTGACTGGTTTAAGTATGTCACCAGCTGCTGAAATATCTTCATGGTGACACATGAATACTTGATACTATCCAAATAGCAATGCTTTATTACTCATAGTCAAAGACTGTTTTTTCTTTCAATTAAAGCAAGAACAGAACACCTCAGCTTATCAACAACACATGTCTCTAAAGCCAAAAAATCCCCCTCTACTCACTCCAGGTACTAAGCTCTAAAGCTGGGCTGTACACTTTAAAGATATGCCATTGGGTGTGAAGGGAAGCACAACACTGGTCTGCCTCAATGAAACCTGACAAAGGTCTGGGCTTTAAATAGTTATGATGCAGAAGCTGGTGTAGGACTACAAGCAATTGTGTTATACTGGCCATTTGCCAGATTAAAACAAGCAGGTAAGAATACATGCATGTTTTAAATCATGGTAAATTTGAACACATTTGTGTTATTCCTGGTTCAACACTAAAAAGAGGAGATCTTTGGTCTAAACAGCTAAAAAGCATATCTTGGTGTGCATACATACACTCAAGAAAAAAATGTTTTAATTCTTTCCAACTGCAGTTGAACAGAGGGAGAGACAGCCATAAATCTGAAAACATAACCCAGAATAGAACCTATTAGTGGCATATAAATCACAACCAGAGACTTCACTTCAGCTCCCCGGGCAATACACAATAAGCATGAAGTGAAATTTATGCACCTTTTTACCATTTATCAGTTTTATAATGGATGTGATGCTTCTAGAGCACTTGATTTTCCATATTATGATTCAGAATTTCCATGTAGATTCTACATTAAAAAGAGGATTATTGAGAAATCACTTTTGTGCCTTTTACTCAAATACACAGCTACAAATCCATTGATATAATATATATGCTTAATCCACATGTTATATGCATGACTTCTGCTATCCCACTCCCTTCTAGCTTTTAGTGTTTATATTTGACATGGCACCCATCAGTCATGCATCTTCTTTATTCCTTTGCAAGAGTAAAAAAGCTGTGAATTTTTATTTCAGATAAGACCAGTTTTGAATCAGATAGTACAACCCAGCAGCAGAATTACATAGATGCCATTTATTCATGTTTTTCATAATATCTTATAAAGACAAGTATTTACCATGTCAGACACAATGTATGATTCCTACCACTGAAACTGTACTAGCCTTCCTCAGCATCCTCTGCCTCCCCAGAGCAGCAGACTCACTTCACATCACCACCATGGGCCAGCTGCTGAGGACCTGCTGGTGCCAGAGGAACGAGTGCTGCAGGGCTGCTCTGCCCACCATGGTTACTGCCAATACCATCTGGGCAATCTGCAATTTGTACCTGTGGGCAAAAGATCCCAAAGCTCCTTCTGGTGGACATGGTTCTCCTAGGGACACTGATGATCACTGAATACCCTCTTTCAGACTGGAAAAGGGGTAGTGGGAAGCACTGACTTCTCCACATCTATCCTGCTCTTTCCCAGATGCTGCACCACCTTTAAATATGTTTTCCAGCCATTTGTGCTCTCTCCCTTGTGCCATACCATTTGTTTATGTGTCAGGTGCAACTGCACATATAAGAGAATTCCTTAAAGGAGGTGATAGCATAAAAATCACATTATAGAATAATTTTCTACTTTCCAAAAATTTTTTACCCTTCTCAGTGCTTGTTCAGATTTTCTTTCTCTTTAGTAAGATATAAGTGGTGAATCGTCTAATATTGGTTTTAAATTTTTCCTCATATTGAAAAAAAGAAGCTTTGTACAGCTGTACCCAGGGCTTTGCACTTCCTCTGTGATTTCTTCATGCATTTTTTCCTGCTGTAGTCACATTTCTGATGTCACATTAGAGGCAGACGTTCAAGCACATATCTCTGTAGCAACACAGATCCAAAATTTTCCTTTTGAAATGTTTCTGAAGAATTTCGTATCTTTTCTCTGCCCCAAACAAGTGTAGAACAGGCATCAGAACTCTGAATCCTATGCCCTGGCATCCCTATTGATTTTGTATTGATGCAAGAGGTTTAGGCTAATTGTTATGGCTGATCACATGCATGTCAATTAACTGATAACATCTGACATGCTGTACTGCAGAGTAGGACAGCATGTTCATTCTTTTATTCTTTGGCCTTAGCATGTTTGGAGTTGTTAAATGCTGGAGATTCTGCAAATTATGTCTGCACTGTTCTTTTAGAAATTACTTCTTGCAATTTCCCAATTGTCAAAGATCATTAGGAGAGCTTCCCTAGGTGTTCATCTGTGCATGTTTTAACCACTGGGAGACCTAAGTGCATCTCGGGTGATATATACTGGAATGTTACTGGTACCAAAATTTTCAGAAAACAACTTTAAGAAAGTGTTTTGTGACAGTTTCCAACTTTTTACAAACTGGTCTTGGTAGGCAGTCAACCCAATCAGCCAAAATCCTGTTCGCACATTTATTTTCTCAAAAATATCACCTCATCAAACATTTCTGCTACCTGGACATGTATTTGGTCACAATATTTTTATTCAGTTTCTTAAGTTCTGTGAAAAATTGACTTGGTCCCCCATTTTTAGTCAAAAAACTGAATTTTGGGAGCCAGTATACCAAGCCTTGTGTTTCACACATCATGCCATTCGCTGACTGTTTTGCAGTTTTTCCTATTACATTTTTCCAGGCTTATGGAATTTTGGTCTTTTGGAAAAAGAAAACATGTGTGTGTATATATATATATATCTATATCTATATATCTTTGTGAGCCATACATTTCCTGTGATCATATCTTCATGTGGTACAATTAGCCAATTCCTGTCTGGTTCAGATGTGATACCAAAGTTATTACTGTCCTGTTCATAACATATACCCTTTCCTTAGGTACTTCACAAAAGCCTAAAAGTCTAAAATGGCCAGTACTTATTTGCTAATTCATGTTTGTAATTCACCCACAACTCAGGGTCCTCAGGACTGAACTTAGTTCCACTGTGTGTCTGTATATTTACCATCATCTTCACTTTAGGTGGATATTTTCATTATAGGTATGTCTACTCTGGATTCTCACAGATTTTTTTTTGATTGTTTGTTTTTGCTTGTATTTCAATACTTATTGCACAGAATCACAAAATCACAGAACCAGCTGGGTCAGAAGGGACCCACAAGGACCACTGAGTCCAGCTCTTGGCCCTGCACAGCACCATCCCTAAGAGTCACACCCTGTGCCTGAGAGCATTGTCCAAACACTTGAGCTCTGTCGGCTTGGGGCTGGGACCACTGCCCTGGGAGCCTGTTCAGTGCCCAACCACCCTCTGGGAGAAGAAACTTTTCCTGATATCCAACCTAAACCTCCCCTGACACAACTTCTGGACATTCCCTCGGGTCCTGTCACTGTCACCACAGAGCAGAGATCAGTGCCTGCCCCTCCTGTTCCCCTCACAAGGAAGCTGTAACTGCAGTGAGGTCTCCCCTCAGTCTCCCCCAGGCTGAACAGACCCAGTGCCCTCAGCTGCTCCTCACACAGCTTCCCCTCAAGGCCCTTCCCCATCTTTGTTGCCCTCCATGGACACCCCCTAACAGGATTATATCTTTGTTATGTTACAGTGCCCAAAACTGCCCCCAGCACTTGAGGTGAGGCTGCTCCAGTGCGGAGCAGTGATGCCTTGAGTTTTAGCTTTTATATTTTTCAGAATCTGTACTGCCTCAGTGTGTGACTTTGAACCTCACATGAAGTGTTAGCCAGTTCTCTTCAGTTTAGTTAGACAAAACAATCCTTCTCCAGCCTGAGAACCAAGAACACAGTTGCACCTTTGGGCCCAAAAAGTGTAAACAACTGCAAATTGAACAGAGCAATCTGGAAGGGTGGGACTTCATAACCTGAAGCTGTAATTGGACAATTATGTAAATTGACCAAAATATGTAAGTGGACCAAAATTTATAAAAGTGTGAAAACTTGTGACCGGTTGTGCTTCTTGGGTTCATCTTGGACAGAGCCACAGCTGGGCTCTTGTGCTGCCCAAGGTGTATCCTTTGAAGGCCTTTTAATAAACACCTACTTTATTCCTTTAACTCTGTCCAGCCTCTGTTCCAGGTAGCCTCTCCAGGCATCAGCAGAGCAGGACAATCCCCTCTCTTGCCCAGCTGGTGATGCTGTGCCTGATGCCCCCAGGACAGGGTTGGCTCTCCTGGCTGCCAGGGCACTGCTGGCTCATGTTCAACTTGCCATTGACCAGGGCCCCCAGGTCCCTTTACCTGGCACTGCTTTCCAGTATCCCATTCCCCAGTCTGTCTGTATATCCAGGACTGCCCATCCCAGGCGCAGAACCCAGCACTTTCCGTCATTGAACTTCCTGCGATTGGTTGTTGCCCAGCCCTCTGATTTGTCAAGGTCTCTGCAGGGCCTCCCTGCATTTAAAGGAGCCACAACTCCTCCCTGTCTTGCATCATCTGCAAACTTGCTCAGTATCCCTTTCCAGTCCTGCCTCCAAGTAATTTATGAAAATGTTGAAGAGCACAGGGCTGGTGATGCAGCCCTGTGAGACTCAACTAGTGACAGTGACAGGTCACCAGTCTGATGTCACCCCATTCACTACAGCTCAGTGCCCAACCCATGAGCCAGTTGCTCACTCATTGCACGGTGTGTTTATCCAGCTGTGTGCTGGACATTTGCTCAAATTCACAGTTTTTAAACTGAATCATAAACTGAACAGATTTCTCCTGTCACTTGAGGAAAGTTCACATTTCGACTGCAGCAAGCTGTGTCTCCACATGCTTTGTCACGTCTCTGCAAAGAGATGGAGTGGTTTGCAGCTCTTCTGTGTTACTCAGATGCTGGATTTTCCCTAGATTTCCAAACAGCTTTCATATCACTGATGTCCTGCCTTCTTCAGCACTCTTTTCCTTTTGACATTTAATGGTTTGTAGAATTTTTTCCTTACATGTTATTTTTAATCGTGTCCTTTGGCTTTCCTCTGGGGACATATTCTGCATTTCCATTTGGCAAATCAATATTTCCCTGACAAAGGTCAGGTCTAAATTTCTGATAGAGAGTTTGATATCTATCCATTTTTGCAGTTGCAATCCAAACTGTTTCTTGCCTGTTTTAAGGAGGTAGCTCTTGATCTCCATCTCAAACTCTGTCATGAAGCCAATAAAATTCAATATTGCAGGATCTAGCATAATCTATTACAAATCTACATCTGCAGAAATATTACACTTATTCCTTGGAGGTGATTTCCCATGCTACCTTGTTATCACTTAAAGTGATAAAACAAGAAAGACATGTAATGGGAAAAGCATTTGTGTAAGGAATGTTGCTTACTCGTCCTTAAAGGAAGTCCAAGACAGCTGGTTTGGTTTTTTAGCACAATGTGTTGATCAACCTAAAAGCAGATATGCTTTCCCCTCCTCAAAGAATTATATCCTTATTAATCTGAAGCCTGCCACCCATCACTGACATCTCATCCTCCCTATTTTCCCCATTTATATAGGAACTGATAGCAATAACATAAATTACTGTAATGTACCTATTTAGAAATTCAACACTGGCTTTCCTACTATGTGTTAGCCATTTTAATATTAAAATTGTACTAGTTCATGAACATGTTACATTTATCACTACTTGTGGTTTGCTATTTCCATTCATCTTTCTTCGCTGCACATTACCACCAATTTCTCTATATATGCCCTGTTCATTCAGAGGAATGGAATATAATTTTGTGGATGGCATTTCATCCACCAGCCACTGACTTGTGGTAACTCCAGTGATCCTAACATTGCACATCAAATGCAGATTTCTTGTTAAAAACAGCTGATTGGTAGTTCTGCTCTGGCAATGACAAAATCTCTCTTGCCTTCTACTGCATTTGCTGCTGAATGCTGTAGCACTCAAGGTAACTGTTCATAATTATCCTATCTTCTTCAAGTGATTCAGTTATAAGATTATTTTTTCCCTGATTGTAGATCACATATGCATTTTTAATCATCTTTAGTCATCAAACCCATTTAAGTTTGCCCAGTAGCACCTAATATATTGCAGTTTTAATTACAATGGACAAATGATTCTGTTCAATGTGTGATTTTCAATCTTTTCTTTACAAGGGTAATCTCTGCTTAATACAGAAGAATAAAAGAAAAGAAAGAACAAAACATTGCTAACAATATAATCAATCCCAGAACCATATCAATAACAGGCTTATGCCAGGATTGGGACATCTTTATTCTCTGACCTGTTGATGTGTACGTATCATCCTGAGCATTGTTGACAATATATAGATACCTCCTGCTGACAATATATAGATATCTCGAGAGTTTTATGTGCAGTGCTGTGTTCTGTTGTTAGGAAATAATTTTTCTGCTTACTTTCATCTTTCTCTCCATGACTACAGTGTGTACTTGTTTGTTAGAGAGCTTTGCTGGTTGGTTGGAAGTGCCAACACTGCCTTCTGAGAGAAGAATTAAGCTTTGAGGACAGCCACTGTTTTTAATAACTCCATCTTTTAATTTAACTTTTTGCCTTCTGTCAGACTTCCTCATAACAACTTTTAATTTCAGCAAAGTGGGTCCAGCATTTAAATTTCCAGTGGAAAGTCTGCTCTGTTTCTACACAAAGATTCACAAGCAGTTGTGATGAACTCCTGTCCAAATTTTTGTAACAACAGTCAGCTCAGAGCTAGCCAAATCTGTATACATAATAGGAGAGCATCAATTTAAACAGCAAAAATGTGAAAATATTCATTTTTGTGTGGTAAGAATATTTTCAAAGCTAACAGGGAATTTCTTATTACATGATTGAATTTTTTTTTACTCATGGTATTATAATATTAGTGTACATGTATCCAAACAAAACTGAAAACATGAAGGTTTTGACCTTATCAACATTATAGTTCCTTCTCTTATTTTGTCTTTGATAACACCAGTGTTGTATATCTAATGTAATTTTTCAGAGATTTCTATGAGGAATTTTGAAATTTCAAAGCTAAATTTTGATTTGGAAATTAAATACTAGAAATCACTATTTCTTGAGAAATACTGATTTTGAGTTTTGACATACTCACTGATTTTTTAACTCAGGGATAAATTAATCTGTTTTTCTCAGAAGAAGACTCAAGAAAATTCCAGTAATATGGCCTATACCTTACTGTTGTTAGAAATGTATCTGTAATTGAAATCTTTCAAGATAATTTTTTCTTTTTATGCCTTGATAGCTGGTCCTATAGAGCTATCATTAAGTCCTTTTTCGGGTCTGGTGGTCTTTTATCCAAGCATGGCAAGAGGCACAATAACTAAACTGAAAAATGCTTTTTTTTTTTTTTTCTTTTTAATTGAGCACTATCCATCTCCCTTTCTAAAATCCACTCTGGCCAGCTTTACAATGCTGCAGTGGATTTGTATGATTACATTCCTGTGGATGGACTTCCTAGAGCAGAGACAAACTGGGGCAGCTGTATAATGTGTTTTTAAATCAATGTGTATCCTCTTTCTTTTATGCAAAAATATTAAGAGAAAAAAATCCTGCAAAGATATTAATTGCTAGAAGCACTTGGTAGACTCTCATTTTGGGTTCACGTATGTGACCATAGTACATGGAGAAACCATCTTTGTCCTGTGCAAGCTGTCTGCTTTTGTATCTTTGGGAGCTATTTCTGACTGAAGAATGTGTTCCTAGAGTACATTTTCAGAGGCCTTTATTCTGCAAATCTGGGTACAGCTTTCTACAACAGCCATTTTCAGAGAAAACCACAAAACAGATTTGATAAAACCAGTCCTGCAGAAATTCACTTGCATTTTTCGATCTACCCATCTTGAATAAAAATTAAAATTGCAAAAAAAAAGAGGACGCTTTCTCACTTCAAATAAAAATGATTTTTTCCCTATAACCTCAATCTGAGTTTTAAGCCAAAAGTTCTAAGATAATCAAATACAGAAATAATATTTTATGCCAGATCAAATGAAGCATTAAACTGATCCAAGACCTTTTTTTTTACTTCTCAATTAGTCAAATCTTCCTGGGTCAACTCAAATTATTTTATTAGTTTTTTTGCATTGACAGCAAACAAACAGAAGTGAACCAGAAATTCACATAACTTTCAGCTTTAGTTGAAAAGGAACTTAAAATATAGAGAGTTTGGTCAAGAGAGTGAATGACCTCCAGTTCCAGATAATACTCCTTCTTGGCTATCTTCCCCAAAAGTTTAATTTTGCCTTCACAGCCTCAGTTTTACTCCTCTTGTGTTTATTATTTGATAAAGTGCTAGCAAATGTACTTGTAGATCAGCAACACCCCAAAGATTATTTTCTTGCTGTGTTAGTTGGATTCTTAAGCTGCTTGTGGTTTACTTTGATGCTGAAGTAGATTTTTATCCTACTGCCTGTCTGGGATATGTCACTGCTACAGCTCAAGGTCCAGAAGTTGTGTGCAAAGACGAGGCTAAAGCATAATTTTCATTGTGAAGTTTTATCTGATGATGTCCTCCTGGTTACTCTTATTATTTCTGGACACAAATCTAGCCAAATTAATTACTGATTCAACAATCCAACGTTTACTGTATGTAACATGCACTTAACTTATCTGCATGACTTTCATGTTAAGTATAACATTCAAATATGAAAGGTGTTTCCCTTGACAGGTTTCCTGATAAGGAGAAGAAGCCTTGGCACACAGCAGTACTTGTGTGGATGCCAGAATTGAAGCTGGGGCCAACACAGCACAGCAGGGCAGGTTTGCCTCAGCTTTGGTAGCAGAGCTCAGGCATTTCTGCAGCCCAGACGAGTCCATTAACCTCTGCTGAAGCTCAGAAGCCCTCAGCTATTATTGCTTTCCTAAACAATCATTTGCTTTGAGCTATCACAAATTGCATGTTTCTGAGAGAGTATTTGGGATGCCGTGATTAGGAGATATGTTCTCTGCTCCCTTGTAAGGCATGGCTGGGGCAGATAAATGGAATTAACTGATTGGAGAAGAATAATCTTCTCAGCTCCTCTGGCCTTTCTGAGAAGGAGGAAAAGGTTTGCTCAGCTCATCTACACTTCCCTCTTTAATCTCCCTGTGCAATTGTGAATAGCTGCAATATGTCAAAGGCCAGTGCATGCAGCAGCTCAGGTATTAAGTTGGAGGAACATTACATTAGCTTTTTAGCCAATTAACATGGCCGTAGGGGAGACCATCTGGAATAAATCTGCAAAACAAACAGTTCACAGAAACCCAGCGGGCAGCTCTATGGATTGTTATATTTGTACGGTACTTCATTAAAAAATAAACATGTATCTTCTATTTCAAGCACAATGCACAAACAGTATTAAACCAGACCTGATAGGGAGCACAGCTGTCTTACTAAATGACACATTTGGAAGAGCTGTGTGAATCACTGCAAGGAAAAGGTTGTGGAAACTCTAGTGACTGCAGCTAGGTATTGGCACAGCCAAAGCACCTGCTCCTGAGTTAATGTAGAAATGTATTGTCCTCTTGCTTTGTGGCTGGAGAAGTTTGTTTTGGTAACATTGTTAATATCAGCTACTGAGTCAGTATGTAGGAAAGGGACAAACCATGCATCAGCAAACTGCACTAAAGTCAGATTTAGCCTGCTTCTGGAACTTCATACTTTGCTGTGGTTTTTTTTTTCTCCATTAGAGACCCACAGCAGGAGATGCAAAATTCATTGTCACTAGATTTATTCCTGCCAAAGGTTTGCTGAACACAGTAGGCTTTATTATAGAAATGCTAGATGAGGCTAGTACTGATGCTTCAAGGATCAACTATCCACCCTCTTCCTCCTTAAGGCCTATTCCATGTTCAGGGGATGCCATGGGATGTACAGACAGAACAGTTAGGCTGGACAAAGCTCATCTTTGAAGCCATAGCAGCAAAAGCACAGAAGATTCCCCCAGCAGACACCGCTCAGCTGATGGACACCTCTGCAAGGACTGGTGTACCAGCAATCAGAGCTCACCACCCCTCTGCCCAGCACTGGGGGCAGGCCAGGCATTCACAGAGCTCCTGCACATGGTGGCTCCTGTGAGACCTGTGGCACAGTACAGGGAGCCAGCCAGCTGAGGAATCAGCACTGCTAAGTGTACCAACACAATCAACAAATATGTGGCTCATGGGAAATGCATATTTTATGTCAGAACAAATGGTATATCTGTGACCAATTTACATAAGTATACAGGAAAATGGATTACTTGTCACAAAAGCCTCTTCTATTACAAATAGGGTATTCTCAGACTAATCAGATTTTCCTGTTTTCTATACCAAAAAATCTTAGCAATTAGTGTACCAGTTACAATAATATAACTAGCTGCAGAACATTCAAACAGACTTCCATTTACCAAGTGTTGCTCAGATTTGTAAATAATGGGTTTAGGTATGAGTGTAGGTTTAAATCTGACCATTTTTAGCTGGTTTAATGCCACCTGATCTTTTCTCCAGAGAAAGAAAAAGCACTGATATGGCTAGGAAGAAAAATGCAATGTTTAGCATGGCTCTCCCTAATTAGCCATGCTGAGAAATCATCCAATGGAGCAAAACACCACAAACCTGCACCAAGCCTGCTCTGGACATTTAGTTCAGGTATTTTGATGCAGTGGCCCATTGTGCTGTTAAGACATAGCACGCAACATAATTATCAGCCTGCTCATGCCATAATTAATTAGGGAGCTGCTCTGAAGACCAGAGCTTTTGGATATACACAGTGATGGCAATTAAAAAAACTGTTGGCATTTGTCAACAGTTACTTCACCTCAGGTGCTACCTAACAAGGCACAGCCTGCTGAATGCATGGAGCTGAAATAACCATGGTAACTCTGGGTACATGGTGACGTTTTAATATCCACTACTGCCTATCCTCAGGCCACCACTTGCAGAACTAAATGGCCCATCAAGAAGCAGATGAATAACGTGTCCTCTATACAATGCATGAAAAATGTTAAGCACTTTTAGGGATTAAAGCCCTTTTCATTTACCTCAGGAGGGAAAAGGGAGAGATAAACATAATACAAAAGCATGTATTATGAAGAAATAATGAAACTACCACATCCTACTGCAGCAACTGCTACTAAAATGTCAGTATCTACCAATAGCTAGCCCAAATCTGTATCTAAGATACCAAAATTAATTCCTATTTTAAGTGCCTCTTACTACATACTGACTTTATAAATGACAGCAGCAATATCAAAGGTCTTTCATGCTCAGTCACTGCCAAACCATGGTAGAAAATCTATCTGTTACAAACCACAGCAGTTCTCAAGCAAAGAAGAGGATACACTACCATACTTTATTAGCACTGTCTTGCCATCTGACATGTTTTTAAATAAAAAGATGGTGGAATCCTCTAATTTATCATTTTTTTGTCATTCTGAAGAAACGTCTGATTTTTTTCCTAAATGCTCAATTATTGTATTATATTACTTCCTCAGTGGTGAGGGAGAGGATTTGAATGTATACTAAAGTATCTGTAAAACTGTCTTGTATTTAGAATTTTCACTTACCAAAATGAAGAGACAACCAGAGGCAAGTTTTGTGTGTTCAGGAATAGTAGAAAACACGGACAAAATCAAGCAACCAAACACAAGGAGAAAACTGAAAAAGAAAGAATATTAATAATTGTTAATATTTTAAAGTACCCTGACCCAGTATCTATATTGTTTGTACTTCACCAACATTAATAGAAGACTGTCTCTGCACATTCTTCAGTAGTAGAGGGGAATACAGCTACCACTGAACTTAGTTTATTTAAGACATTAGAATAATATCCTGTTAAATCTGTTAAATCTATATGTTTCTAAGCAGCACTGCAAGAATTCAGAGCAAAAAGGTTTTCTTGGGAAAATGATACAATATCCACAGATGTTACTTTATGTATCACGATCCTCTACCTTTATGCAATCCAGATAATTTAAGCATCTTTAAAGAGTGATTTCCAGTGGGAGGCTTGTTTCCCGGGTCTGAAAAAACATTTCTCCCATAACTGACCACAAACCCCTGCTGCATAAGCTTACCAAAGAGCTAAGTTACATGTTGCACCTATCTGTCCATCCGAAACAACCTCCTTCTGAGCAATAGACTTAGTGTCCAAGCTACCTGAAGTCAGAGGCAGAGCTATGGCATTGCTGTCCTCAGAGAACAGGCTCCATTCTGGGAACAAACTTAGTATCATACAATCCACTGAAGAACTTAAAACAATTACACAAGCCACAAGCCAAGCAGTTACAATAAGGAAAATATGAGCACAATTTTGAGTTTGCATGAGCCTGTAGGTTTCATGATACTGATGAAATACACAGGCAAAAAAAGCTAAATCTTTTTGTGAGGAAGATCCAAACAAATGGTATCACTGCAGAAATTCTTGCATATCCCATGTCCAACCCTTAGCAGTCACAGCACATGTGTTTGCAGACATGAGCTGGCAGAACTGGTATTGCCCTGACATATATACTGTTGGTGGTAAGGATTATCCTTTTCCCCTTGTACTGCTTCACCCACAACACCATTGTGCTAGTGAAACCATCTATGAACTGGATCAGAAATGACGTTCACTTTACCCACAGTATCATGACCTGACTCATCAGCACCCAGTAATAATTGATTCTACCATTGTTTTGCTAAATTCCTTCTTAAAACACTTATCAGTCATGCTGCACATTGAGGCAACCAACAAAGAGCAGGACTTTGACTTTTGTCTGAATTGCTGGGACTCATTAGCTGGTGTTCTAACTCATGTGAACAGATACTGTAATTATGCAGATACCTATCCCTCTCTCCCCTTATCTTGACCCATGGGACTTTCCTTAGACTTTCTCTCCTCCATCCAGCTGAGGAAGGGGAATGACAGGGAGGCTTTGGTGGGTACCCAGTGTCCTGACAGGGTCAATGCACCACACTGTGAAACCTCTGCCCCCAAAGATTGCAGGACTTGGATGAAAAAGGCCATGGTCTGACTTTGAAGTGAGCTCTACTTTGAGCAGGATGTTGGACTGGAACACTCACAGAGGCTTTTTTCAACCAACATACTTCTATGTTTCTAACTACTGCATATAACATTGATATATTATGGCATCTGATACACATGAGCTTCAGGAGCTATGATTACTTTTTCCCACAGAACATAGATACTTCCCATACTGATTTAATAGAGGAGTGCTATAATATATCCAATACATTACATAAAAATATAATTCTAGTCTTCAGAATTTCTAGTAGAAAATCTCTATCTGCAATGCAATAAGGCTTTGGAGGCATATTTTGTAGCATATCACTTAACTGCTGGGTAGAAGTTCTACTCTGAAAATCAAAGATGGTAGGAGCTTGCATATAAATTCTATTAAGAACTGTAAATAAAACAGTATCCAGGAGGGTAAAGTGCACATTTGGCATACACCATTGGCAAGTCTTATCTTTTGGACTAGAGAAAGGTGAAGATCAACACATGCTTCAAGATTTAATAAAAAACTCATTCAAGACTCATGCAATCCCAGGCACATGTACAGGCTGGGCAGACAATGGATCAAAAACAGCCCTGGGGATTAAGACTTGGGGGTGTTTCTGGACAAAAAGTTCAGCATGACTTGGCAATGCACGCTCATGGCCCAGAAAGCCAACTACATCCTGGGCTGCATCAAAAGAAGAGTGGCCAGAAGATGAGGAAGGTGATTCCCCCTCTCTGCTCCTGTGAGAATGCACCTGGAGTGCTGCATCCCACCCTGGGGCCCTCAGCACAAGAAAGACATTGACCTGTTGGGACATCTGCCACTAAACTGATCTAAAGTGTTGGACCAGTTCACCTGTGAAGACACGCTGGGAGAATCAAGGTTCCCTTGCTCCAATCCCCTCAGAAGTGAAAGCTCCAGGAAGCCTACCTTAGGTCAGCCTTCCATTACCTAAAAGGAGCCTGCAGGAAAGCTGGAGAGAGACTTCTCACAAGGGCATGTAGTGATAGGACAAGGGGCAGGTCCTCAAGCTGAAGGATGTAAGATTTAGGTCAGACATTAAGAAAAAATTCTTTACTGTGAGAGTGCACTGGAACAGGTTACCCAGAGAACCTGTGGATGCTCCATTCCTGGAGGTTCAAGGTCAGGTTGGATGGTGCTTTGAGCGACCTGGTCTAGTGGAAGGTTCTCTGCCCATGGCAGGGGGGGTGGAACAGAATGATCTTAACATCCCTTCCAGCTCCAAACCATTCTGTAATTCCATTTTTCTATCATTCTATTTTTCTATGATTACGTGATTCTATGATAAGTGACAAAAATCCATCTTGTGAGCAATTTTTCTCCCCATCACTTCACTTTATAAAAATGGTAAAATCTCATAGAACATTACTGGTAGTTTCAGCTGCTACAGCCTTCAGATGCAATCCCCCTATAATTACATCCTACTGACATAGGCATAAATGTGGTTTCTTCTCATTAAGGCTTGCATGGAGGGCAAAATAAAATTAAGTGACTAAGAATTTACAGTAAAAGAATATAATTTCCTTTTGCTGAATTTCTTTAGACCTGAATCAATTAAAATGGCATTTTCTTACTTCCTTTGTGTTTAGGTATTAAAAATTTCTTGTTTGATTTTATTCCTGTAATATCAACTAAATTGGAAGCCGAGTTGTACTGGGTCTTATCCAAACACTCAATACCAGTTTTCACTTGGAAGAGATTTCTTATAGCACAATTATGGAAAACAGACACGGCAGGAAAAATAAAGTTTCTTGTTCCCGTATCACAGTTGGAGACCTTGGCACAGTAAAGGTAAGGGGCTTGCCTAAGGCTACACAGAAAGTCTTTACATGTGGAATAAACCTGATCCTTTTAAGTCACAGCCCAATCCTACACAAAACCATCGTTCATTTACCCACCACTTGCTTTCCACAGTCTGTCAGGACTATGATTTAGAATATCACTGTGGGCAAGGTGTTTATTCACAATAGATGGGAAAAGTGAGTCAGGAGAGGGAATGAGTACAGTTAAGCAGTGTATTAATAAAAATAAAAGCAAATATTCAGGAAAGCCAGGTGCAGTGTGGATTAGCACCTGGTTGACATAGTTCTGCAGTTTATCCATGAAAAGCAGAAACAATGCTCACAGCAATACATAAAAATAGTCTCGGAGAGAAATTTTTCCAAAATTCTATAAGTCTTGCTCTCAGTTTTTCCAGAAACTCAAAAAGCATGGAGCATCATCATTACTACTACTATTATTATTATTATAGAACAAAATAAAAATGTTTATATTTGTCCACCCACATATTCAAATATTGCCCCTCATTCCTCCCTCCAACACTGAACACTTCTTTTACTGCCCCTCAGCACATTATGTCTAAAATTAAACTGTAAGTGCTTTTATGGAGGGGAGAAACCCAGTCCTGCTAGCCTGGCAAAATGAAAAGCATACATTTAGGTGCTGTAAAACACAACACTAGAAACAAAAGTGGAATATTTTCCATAGTTTATATATCACTGAAGTGCTTTTCCTTCAAAGTAAACTAATAGTGAAGATTCACTTGCTATGTTTTTAGTGCAATCTGTTTACTCAGGCCATGCAAAGGAAAGCACCTCTCCTTTTTCCCAGCTGGAACTGAGGGCGTGAAGGCTGCAGCAACAACTTTCACCTGGCTGAATGTTAAATGAGGATCTGCCCAGCAAAAAGAAATCCCTGAGGTTCAAACATCACATTGGTCAAAGCTTATCAGAAATTGTTCTTTCCTATTGTGAATTATTTCTCCAGTGTCTGATGAAGTGTAGATGATTGTATTAAGCCCTGGATAGTAATTTGATAACCCTCAATAGAAGAAAAAATATTTTCCCATGCCATCATTTGAACCGTGTGCTACGATACATTCTGTACAAGACCATGCTGCTGTAGGTAGAGAGTAGTAAAAAGCAAAACATAGAGCAATTATATTTGGCCTCTAGTGATTCAATCTGGATCATATAATTGTTCAGGCTGAAAAAACCAGATGGTTTTTCCTCGTGCATTCAGTATCAGACAGTAAAACAAACGCCTTAGGCAGCAACTTCCCATAAAATTATTCAAGTACTGCCATAGCCTTGTATTTCATGAAAAGCAGCAACTTCCATTTTCTTTCAGCAGTAATCAGTTTTGTTGCAGATCCTTTCATCTTATTCCCCTGTTCCTGAAAGCATATACTAATTGGAGAAAAGCCAGTTTATGAAAGAAAATATAAGTCAGAAGCTTTGATATTTAATCAATCTGCCTCTCATAAACTCTTCTAATTGGTTAATTAGGACCTACCAAGTCTCCATTTATATAATTTTCAGCAGAATTTTACTACTGTTTGATTTAAGGTCTGTTCGTATGGAAGAGGATGTTCAGTTTAAAGCAATTGTTGAAATATTACTCAAGGAATATCAGGAGGAGAAAAAATACACCCTGGGAAGATCTTTAAGAGCTATTTTGCTACATGACTTACTGCTAGAATTAAAATAATCAAAAGTTAAACATCTGCAAATTTTTGTGGCCTCTTCTGTAAATAATAAAGAAATATATCACTGTTAAAGTGGCATAATTAAGCTATTAGACCACCAGAGTTATTTTCCAGTATTAATTGAGGTCTGATTTAATCTCCATACAGGTAAGGTTATCCAGGATTATGACCAAAACTGTTTGCACACCATTGGCAGTGCCATTATGCTGGATTTTGTATGGAAGGTAGAAAATGTTTGAAAGCTTTTGCTAACTCTAACTACAACCAAAAAAGTAGTTCTTACTTTTCCTCCTGGTATACTAATGCAATTAGTTGCAAATTTAAAGGAAGTTGTTTGCATTCATGAGGTCTGTATCTTCAAAGAAGTTATTTGAGCCCCTCCATAAGTAATTCTTTCCACAGCCAGGGGCAGTGACCATGCTTTCTTGACAGTGATCAGGATCGTGCTGAGTTGAGTACCCAAGTGCTGCCTTTACATAAATGAAATTATTTAATCCTGGAATGCATAAAAATCTGTGTGAGGCATTAAATAAATAAATGTGCGGAAGATTATACTGGATGGATAGCACCAATAGATACATTACAGGTTTAGATAAATGGGTAAAATACCCAGAGAAAACCCTATCAAAAAAGGAAGGAAAGACAGTCTTTCACAGCACTGTTACACTTTCATGGGGACTATTAATTTTGGTGAACAATTCTCACAAAAAGCAAAAAGACAGATGTGCCTTGGCTAGATGTTATCAGCACTCTCAAGCCTCTTGATGTGTGAAAGGGAGAATTTACAGATTCAGTATCCCATGCAGCTGCAGGGGAAGACAGAAGAAAAAACATCATCTCCTGGGCCAGGAGTTACTTTTATACCTAAACACAATTTTCAAGGCACTGAGTTCCCACAGAGGAGGAATTATGCATGTTGTTCAGCTGAGAGCTGGTGCACCTCCTTCCATCCCAGAGCAAACATGAATGCTCAAGGCAGGAGGGCAGCACAAACCTGACAGCAGCCTCAGCCTCTGGCCCTTCCTGGTGCCTTTGAGTAGAGTTATCAGAGCTGGGTGGAAGGCCCTCTCTGAAAGCATATGGAAAGAGAAACACTGAAACATTTTCCCAGCTTCAGGAAGAACTGAAAATGAAAACGTCATCTAATGCAGGCATGAGACAGACATTTACACAGGTCCTGCAGTATCTCCCTTAAAAAGTAATCTTTTCAACATTCCTATAAAACAGATAATGCACTGCTGACATGGTGGAAAAGAATACAGTTTAACAGTTTTGATAGTGCAAGCCATGTGGATTAAATTTTCCATCATTTATAGTTTCAGTGTGACTTGTTTATGCAAGAAAATGAGATATGACAAAGGTTATTACAATTTGTTAAGAATGTTTGACAAAAGCTGCATGGAGAATAAGCGTTCTTCCATAGAAAAAGCTCATAAATTTCTTCTGTAGACTTCCTTTAAAATGACTTGCACTTCAACCTTTTCTTCAAATGAAAGAGTTTAGCATGCTGAGGGCTTGATACTGCACTGCCTTCTACAGAAATAGTACAACCCTGGCCATGGAGAGGTAGAGTATGAAGACCTCACAGTCTTAGAGTGGGAAAACAAACTGGATTGGAATCCTAATCAATAACTTCTGAGGAGAAAAATTAGTGCAGCAAGCCTGTCTTTTTATATATTGTTTCTTTGGGTAAATTGCTACCTTTTTCAGAAATATAGAAATTTGAATGGAATTTCATGTCTGACTTTTTAGATAACTGATTATACTGCTGAAGCAACTTACTTAAAAAGGTGAGTTTTGTCAGGTTGCGATGGATAAATTTTGTTTTAAAAATATTTTTCATTCCAATGTGGGATGATTTATTTTCTTTAAAATTTAGAACAGTTTATCAAGAATGAAACAGTTTACATTTGCAGTGTGAAAAAAAGTGTTGTCAACCTAAATTGTTCTTTTCTGGCATATTTTAAAGGAATTGTATTTTTAGCAGAGTCTGCTAAGTGATTGTGTTTGCTTCTATTGACAAAGCAATGAAGAGGCTATAACAGGAGATGATATCAAAACAAAGCAAATCAAATAGCTCAGGTACCTATGGGGCACAAATAAAAGTGTCATTAAATGAACATTTGATAATCCATTCCATCATAGACAAAAAATAAAACATGAAGGTAAGTTTCTCCAGGGTTCTAAAATAGGAGGCATCGCACTTCCTTGAGCAAGCACATTCACTCAGAAGAAAAGTAAAGAAGAAATGCTTTTCTTAGAGCTCAGAGACACTTGTGACCTAGATATTTTCTGGTTTCATTTGCTTTAACAGGATATAAAAGAAAATTAAGAATAAAGCACATGCTCCTCCAGATTTTAACTATTTTAATGATTGGAAGCATTATACTGATCTGCCTCAAATCTGTAGGAAATGACAAAATGCTCTTTTTATCACTCTCAAAGCATAGGTATTTTTGTAGACCAACATTTTAAAATGTGAATGCTTAATTTAGTAAATCAAATCTGTATTTAGACCACTCTGTAGGTTTTTAATTTTGCATCACATAGCTCCAACACCCAGTGACAAGTCTGGTAGCTTACGTAGCAACCTTTGCTGACCACAGATACTTCACAAGAAAATTAATTAAAAATAGGAATAGAAATGATGTTGTGATGAAACACTGAACACAGGTTGCAGAATTCCTATACATTTTTTAGGACATATACAAAATGAAGAGAAAAACTTTATTATAACGAAACAGAGAAAATTTACAGATTTACAGTATGGAGCTGGGGAAGTGAAGACCACTATATAACCTTTTCTTTAAAATAATTTTTCTATTTCAGTTGATTTTTTTTTACCTTTTTCACAACCTAGGGCAAAGGGAAGTACACAAATAACCTTTTCCTGTGAAAGTGTTTGCTAACATACTGTACTTAGATGTCTTGCTAATGAGAAAAATAATTCTGAATATAAGAAACGTATAGATGTGCTAGAAAGAAATGTGTTGTGTAATCACCAGCATAATCCACTATAAATCAGCTTTTTGGGTCTTCAGGATTTAAGATAAAAATATTGCCACTACCTTTGGTTGGGCTTTTTTATGTAATAGAGCAAACTTAAAAGAACAGAAAGATTGTAGGACTGCTGGTTATTTTTTATGCCACAAGAGCTGCCTGTTTGCTTGGTGCTCATCGGTTACCTTCATTGCCGAATCGACCATCAGTGGCCAACGGTGCCAACACTGGCTTTGGCAGCTAAAATGAAGGAAACACTGTGCTGGGAGAAAAATAGCCTGCCTACCCCATCCTCTGGAGGTAATCCCACTCACTGTGATTCAGCTGGAACCCTGAGTAATGTGAAAGGGAGCCACATTCCCAATGGCTGCTGATGGTCTACACCATTAAATGCTGAGGGCTGCCATTAGAGTGATTTTGGCCTGGGTAAAACACCTCTTTCCTAGACAGTTCCTGGGTCTGGCCTGGGACTTACCATGTATCCGGATGAAATTTTTCTCTGGGCTTGCCTGTACATCTTTTACTACAGATAGGTACTTCTGGATGTCAAGTAATTGTGTTGAAAAAACACTATCAAACAAGCCTATTTAGCAAATCAGCTGTGATTTACAGTGAGGATATTTCACATCCTGAGGATATATCACAGCACCAGCCTGACAGAGTTCTACAAGTGTTTGAACAATGCTCTCAGGTACGTGGTGTGATTCTTGGGGCTGTCCTGTGCAGGGCCAGGAGTTGGACTTTGATGATCCCTGTGGGTACCTCCCAGCCCAGCATATTCTTTGACTCTGTGATTTCAGTACTGTTTTACATTTTAATCAAAGGTCAAAACAGGGACAAAATATATTTAAAATTTAATAATTCAAATTCAGGCTCTTGATTGACATATTTTAATAAAAACTTGTGATTAAGACAATTAGCCCAGCTTCATTATGAGAGGTTGATGCTGTGGGAATCACTCAAGTCAGCTGTGCATTTTCACTTAAAGTATTTCATCATATTGAAGAGCTCTGGAACAAAACTAAATTTCCTAATTTTTCTTACTTTTCTCTGGATTTTGCTATGGTTTTACATTTGCTTTTCATTGATAAATAGTCAACAACATTGAGAATTAGGGAGTTTTTCAGGGGAAAGGAGACTCAAAGGCAGTCATACAAAGATACTGTACTGTGGTACATGAGCAAATGGGATTTCTTTTCACCATGTCTCTCAAGAAGGCATCTTAGCAACCCTTGGCTACTTCTACAATTTTTTATCCTTCCAGATATGTGAACAAAGAAGTACCCACAAATTCTCCAATAATAGCTTTCCAGGCTGAAAAATAACACAGCTGTTCTGGCAGCAATGCTCAAGCTCATGATAGGATGAAGAATCTGTGGGATACTTGGCTTTGTATGGGGATTCCAATTTATTTTCTGTCATTAAATGTGGTTATCTCACATGTTAACCAGAATAGCAGATAAGAAAATAAAGCAAACTTTAAAAAATATTTCTTTTTAAATAAAAAAAATTATTTTAAGTGGAAACATCAAAACTTTGAGGTATATTATACCACATCATTATATCAGCCTGTGATGGCTGTGGGAGGAATGATACAAAGTGATAAAAAAATCAGAGATACTAATTAGTCTGATCACTTTATGATGCTTCAGTTCAGGAAGCTGATTAAGACAGGAATGATTTATCATATTTAATACACTGAAATACAGAAGAATATTTTTGTGCACTCCTTTGTGGAGTGTTAAAAAGGAGAATGAGGAGGTAAGAGCGAGTCTATCTTGAAAAAAACCATATATTCACGATGGAATTAAAAAAAAGTGGTAAGCATAACAGCATTTACAAGCCCACGCTACCTTATAGCCCCAGTGTCCCTCACAGCTACAACAGAAATCTAAGCAGCCACAAATGCCAGGGCTCATTAAATTTGGCAGAAATATGCCATAATGTTATCAAGAATTGCCATTTCAAAAATTTTCTTCAATGTAACAAGATCTAGGTCTTCTTTCTCTAACTTTATTTACTCCTCGCAACTAATAGCTGGGTCTTGGTTTTTGTTGAAACCTTACAGTTGACTTCAGTGGAAGCAGGGCTTGTGTTGGGAATTATGAGCTGACTCATAAATATCACCAGAGCAGAGAAAATCCTGTTAATTTCCTATCATTTTCTCCCAGTAGTAAACAAGGATATAAATGGAACACAGAATATTTTTCTAACATAATGCACTGTTAGTATTAAACTTACTTCTAAGAATCAATCACAGCACTTTAGCTCAAGGGTGTTCAGTTTTATACCACACCATTAGTCTTGTCTTCCTTAATCTAAATAAGTCCTGCACTTTCTGGAATCTGAAGTGCCCTTTCTTGTTGTTAGGCAGCAGTACTAACAGACCAGAACCTGATGGCAGAAGCATGTGAGATTGCAAAAGAAGAATCCCATCTTAAAAGGTTCAAATGACAATGAAAATTTCATGAGTTTAACTTACTCACAGCAATGCTTATCTTCTCTCTAAGCTCATCCATGTAATATTGACAGGAAAGAAGCTCAAAGTTTCAAAACTGAGGGGACAGTGGGGTATCCACCTATTTTCTCATATGCTTAAGTTTCCTTGTGTTTAAAAGCAAAGAGCAGAAATACACTTTGTCAAGCACTAGGTCTTGCTGGAGAGGGTACAACAAACATCTTGTGGCTTTGTATCACACACTACACTTTGAGAACAGAAAACTTCTTGCAGTGCTGTTTAGGTCTTGAGACCTAAAGCAAGATGTAACACTTTTCACAATAAGCCTTTATTCTGTCTGAGTCTCTACAGTCAAAGCCCAGTGATGTGACTCATTTACTCTATTTTTTCAGGGTCTTTTATCTCATAATCACTCCAGCTGGAAAGAGTATTACATAATTTCTTCCATGCACCAAACAAGATATTCTGAAGTCCCTGCAAGGTGGGGCAGCAGAGCACCAGCAGTGACTGCAGTGTGGAAGGGCAGCCCCTCTGTGCCCACCTCTGCTGGGGTGTCCCTCACGCTGCTGCTCACACCTCTGCCTTCCATGGGCCAAAGCTGTGCCTATGCACTGCTTTGGCAACAATAATGCTTCTGTTTCAATAATGAGTTGTTTTATTAAATGCTGAGTTGCAAAGGTTCTGGAACAACTGTTGCACGTATGCAGAATGTTAAATACACAGTGATCACTTATTTTCCATATGGGGAAAAACTTGCTCTTTGATCTTAAACACATTAAAGCTGCTGCTTGCCTGTGTGAAACAATGCATGAGGGTGCTTTTACTTTCCAACATTTTATCTTGCAGTGGCTTTCACTTTTTGCCAAAATTGTTCTGCTCAGAAATTTGTGTGAAACAAGTTTGCATTTATCAGACATATTGCAGGCACAGAGATAGTCTTATATGAATTTAATTTCAGCAGATCAGTTTCCTTTCCCACAGGATGATCCTGTAAGCACTTATCTAAGTGTTTAAGGCCAGGCTGGATGGGACTCTGAGTAATCTATCTAGTTGCAGGTGTCCCAGCCTGCAGCAGGTGCATTGGACTCAATGATCTTTACAGGTCAGTTCCAACCCAAACCATGCTATGATTCTGTCATTCCATGCGCACAGTTTGATCAGAGATGACTGTGAGTACATACTGCTGAACACTGCATGCTTCCAAGGCTGGAGAGGAAGCCCTGGAGATCTCTTTGTTAACCACACAGATGAAGTCAGTTTCTTGGAGCTTCAATACACAAAGTATTAGCCTTTAGTAGTTGCATGGACCATACTAGTAAACAGGGTTGTAACTTCCCAGAACTGGGGAACAGGCAGACATGCATCTCTGCTAGAAGGAGAAAAACACCTCTGTCAGTACAAGAAGGTCCAGTTAGTTGGTATATTTCAGCTAAGAATGACCCCAGGCTCTTTGAGAGCCAAAGGAACACAGCATAATAATACTCTCTTTAGTGTACTCAGTCCAGACAACTCCATCATAAGACACAGCAGTGTTTGCCTATATTAACAATGTGAAGCTGAGATACATGGCAATTTTGCCTCTTACAACTCGTAAAGGTTCACATTAAAAATCAGTACAGGGTAGGCAATGAAGAGTTTTTGCAAATTATGAGCCTCTGAGAGTCTAAATTTATAATTGTCTTTAAAATATTAACTGAAGTGCACAGGAGAAGTTTGGTAAAACTGACAATTTGTCCTTCCTAGGCTAGGAGTGATTTAAGCTATGTATGGCACCCAGAGAGAGAACTTCCAGCATAGCCAGGAATTGTTCTTAATTGAGATTCACCAGGTGACTGCACCTCCTTGTAGTGAGAGCATTGTTTTTCTCTTTCCAACAGAGATGAGTGTCTGCCTATCTCCTAATTCCTCAGAAAGCCTGAAAATGGAAGAGTGGATTCAGGGTGAGTCAAAACAATTTTATATATTTATGTGTAAAAAAAAATCTGCTCTTTTCATATATTTTGTGATCCATTATGAGCATTTATTTATGTAGCTTTACAGAATGAATGTTGAACTGGGTATTTGATTTAACTGAAAAATCATGTAACAGAATCCATCCATTCATATGAGAGCTCACAGATAAAAAAGTAACCCAATCAACCAAAGCAACAGAAGATCATTCAGTCAAACCTTCCTATAAAACTGTATGAAATAAATTGCTTTTTAGTATGCCCAGAGCATCACTGAATTCAGACAATCACAGGCAAATAAATTACCAATAACCTGTCTGTTAGAATCAGCATATTAATCTCCAATGAAACTATAGTTACAGTGGCTTCTTTTACAAAAGAAGTTCATAAAAATCACAGTCCTGAGCTGGCTGGAAGGGACCTCCAGCAGTTATCTTGTCTAGCCCTGCAGAAAGCAAGTTCAATTATATCAGCTTGCTCAAGGTTGTGTCCAGTCAAGTGGTGAGTGTCTGCAGGGAAGGAGGCTGTGACCTCTCTGGACAGCCTGGTACAACACCTGACTGCCTGCACAGTTACTTTTTTTTTTCCTTAACATGTAGTTCCAATTCTTACATAAGAAACACTGAGCATCACATTACTCTTCAATGTCTAATCATCAAGCAGTTTTCTTATTTTTTTTTACCAGCTCACCAGACTGCATCACTCAATGTTAAGAACAAGCTGTCTTCATGGGCTGGGATGATGGGATAATCTGCATTCTCATCCTTCTGGTGCTATTCTCTCATAGATACTCCTCCTTACCCCAATAACCTCACTGAGTTTGTTTCTTCTAGTTGTAAAACTAACATTAATCACAGAATCACAGAATTGCAGAATCACAGAATGGTTTAGGTTGAAAGGCACCTTAAAGGTGATCTAGTCTCAATATCAAGACACCTAAACTCAAAATAAATTCACAGTTCTTGGTAGCATTCTCACTACTTGCATTTCTATACTTAGCACTTTCTTTCCCATTATTTTGCTGGTTATTTTTTCTGGCAGCCCAGGCAAGAACAAAGCTAAACCATTGTTTTTACCATAATGATAGACATGGGTTTACTTTGCTGTAACTGACTTAATTGTTCATATTCCTTTTATCTTGTCAGAGAGTTTTATTTTAACTTACTGAAAAGACAAGAAATATCACCAAACCTGTGCCAATAAAGTAAAAAGGGGTGCATGTTAATTATATATTTATTATATAAATTATTATTTCTTTACCAGCACTGAAGGATTTTCCAGCAATTAGCGGGTATCTTCAGACACAGAAGCCCTGAGTAGCTGTTTTGAGATGCCATACTTAGGAGTACTCATTTGCCTGTGGAGCTCTTTTGAGGCTCAGTGCAGGGATTAAATGCCCAGGCAGAGGGTTGGATGTCCAGCAGTGCAGCACTTTCATTTGGAAATTTAATCTATCATCTTTTTAGCAGATATGTGATGTCTTTCCACAATGTGTTTCCTCTGGCTGTGTCCAGTAGGTCACATGCTACACCTGCCCACCTTACCAGCTTTTTTGAGTTTAGGGGAAGAATGAGGATTTGTAATGAGAGACCTACAGGATCTGTTTGAAGATGAAAAGGCAACTCCAGCCTTCAGCCAGTGTGCTGCAATGCAAGCACAACCAGGGTGGCTGGAAGGCTTTTGCACAAATGTAGACCATCAGAGAGAATTACTTTTAAAAAATGCATATTCACATGTTCCTTGGAGCTTATGACGGGGTGTGACCAGAAGTTCACTTAGCCAGGCTTCTGAAGAGTACAAGTGACTGCAGCACTTCATGAGAGTGAACTTTTCCATGTTTTTGGGACATGGGAAGAGCACAGCCCATCCACAAGGCCCTGCAGCTGCAGGCATCATATGAAAAGGGCTATGCAGACAGACCTTGGCCAGGCTGCAGAGAAAAGCAAAAATACCTACTGAATCCCTGACAATTTGATTTGCAAGAAGACTTTTCTTAACTCTAGATTTGATGTCTAGCACTTAAGAAGAAAAATGCATCTTTTTGCTTCAGAGGAAAGAGGAGGGAAAAGTCTTTGGTTGATTTCTCTTCACAGACCAAAAGAAAAAACCCCAAACCATCCCACTCAGTTGCTTTGCCAGTTGCCTCAGGAAGTCTGTGCTGACCCAATGTGGATCAGGTAACAGCTAAATGAAGCACTTGAAAGTTTCTCTAAATAATTTGATTTTTCCAGACTTTAAAAAAGAAAAGTAAGCTTGGTAATTCAAGTCCATATGAGTCTGCGCTCTCATGGAATAAAGTTTGCTATGAAGTTCTTTGCCATTTCACTGCCTGGACAACCACAGTCCAAAGCCTGTCCAGCCCTTGCAGCAGTGGTTGGTAGCAGATATGAAAGGAAGACTGTGGAGGAGCCAAGCTGGTTCTTTACCAACAGGCTGTGGCTGAGGGGCTTCCTTTTCAGACTCAGGATCTGAACAACTCTGCTGCTATCAGGTTGTTAATCTCAGTTCTGGAAAATTTTAGCATGCATACAAACTGTGAATGATTTACAAAATCTAAGAAACAGCACTATGAAGATGTATATTTTCATTTGTTCACCTGAACCTACTCCTTAGAACCTGCCCTGTTGGCACCTCTGTGTGGCATTCTGAGTGGCTGTCAATCATCATTCCTGTTAATTTTATCTGTTTGCATCTTTTTAAAATCCTTATTATGTGTTGATTCCAAAGAAATAATTTTTCAGGAACCAGGGAAGTTACAAACAGAAGTGAGCTCTGATTTCCAAATTCTAATCCAATGACCACTGAACCCAGCCCATGTCAGGCCAAGCAGGTTTGCAGCATTAATGAATGCTGGTGTCTATTTTCCATGACTCACAGTGAGGTGATATGTCTGGAATAATCTCCATCTGCCAGCTTCTGTAGCTTCATGACCAGGTGTCTCTGTGGAGACAGCTACACTACAAGGCTGAGCCACTCAAATGCTTTAACTGCATGTATAGTACCTAACATTTCTGCTTTGCACCACAGAACAATAGCACATTGTTGTTACATAAAGAGACACTGCTATTTCAAAATATGTTTATAACCTGCCTGATACAGAGGAGCTGGTTGGGACCACACAACTTAATTTTAAAACTGCCTTTTTTTTTTTATTGCAGTTCCTAGGTAAGTCTCATATCAGAAATACGGAGGAAAAATGGGCTAAAACACAGTATTTGGAATGGCATTACAAAACATCCAAGGGGAAAAAAATCTCAAATTGGCAAATATGTTGTGAAATCTGCCCATGAAAATAATGACACAGCGGGGGCCACAGAATCACAGAATGATCAAGTTGGAAGGGACCACAGTGGGTCATCTGGTCCCACCTCCCTGCTCAGAGTCACCCCAGAACACCTGGCACAGGAATGTGTCCAGAAGGTTCTTAAATGTCTCCAGTGAGGGAGACTACACATCTTCCCTGGGAAATCTGTTCTGGTGTCAGTCACCCACATAATAAAGTTCTCCATATTCAGGTGGTACTACCTGTGTTTCAGTTTTTGCCCATTGCTTCTTGACCTGTTGCTTGGCATGACCAAGAAGAGCCTGGAAACATCCTCCTGGCACCCTCCCTTCAGATACTGACAGACATTGATGAGGTCCCTCTCAGGCAACTCTTCTCAAGGCTGAACAGGCTCAACTACCTCAGCCTTTCCTCACAAGAGAGATGCTCCAGTCCCTTCATAGTCCTCTGCTCGAGCTGCTTCAGGAGCTCCCAATCTTCTGTGTCCTGAGTAATCCCAAACTGGACACAGAACTCCAGATTTGGCTCACTAGAGCTGAGTAGATGGGCAGGTTTGCCTCACTCGACCTGCTGGCAATGGTCTTCCTAATGGGCCCCAGGATACCATAGTTCCTCAACAAACAAATATAAAAAGTCTTCAGCTCGTTAATCTCTGGAAAAATCAAACTGCTGCTTGCAGCTTCAGTGACTCCTGGTCCCCCTAGAGTCAGCAGAAACTTGTCTTGCACATGGAAGACTAAAGCTGGACCTTGGGTAATTACTGCACAAATGCAAACAGTTTGCTTTTAAAAAATTCTTCTGTGCATGTTGAATGTATGTGTTAGATTTAAACAACAGCATAAATGTAAACTGTACTTGAGAAAACTCTGCAGCTGGTAGAGTCCATAAAGATAAAAGAAATGTTTCCATAACATTTAATTTTAAGTTGACATTTATATAACAAAACTATGGTAAAGCTATGTTTAGCTGAAGTTGTTTGCATATTTTGCATCCACATCGCCACAGGCTCTCTCCCTCATTTATATAGTTACCACATTTTGGTAACCACATTTATACAGCAGAGGCAACAGCTACCGCAAAAGGAAAACTGAAAACCAGAGAATTTGTAACATTTGGATAAACAAGCCATCAATCCTCATGTTGTAACTAATCAACAACTGGATGTATTCACTTTTGACTAAAGCAATTGGCCCGTTTTGAGTAACAGAGGCACATAGCAGAGTTCGTGCCAAGTTCTTGAACATTTAACTGTGAAAATACCCCAATTAATATGATTTTAGTTTCTCAGACAGAAACCCACTATTCTGAGATATTTTCCTTAGCAACAACAAGGCCATAGAAATGTATTTTTTTCAGTCCCATTGGCTTAGTAAGGAAACGGCTTAACATAAGCAGATCCCTTCCTGACTGCCACTGCAATATAGAGAAGTTTTCCCTGATGCTCTACC
This sequence comes from Geospiza fortis, assembly GCF_000277835.1. NCBI lineage: Eukaryota > Metazoa > Chordata > Aves > Passeriformes > Thraupidae > Geospiza > Geospiza fortis. The sequence goes on along the minus strand of NW_005054328.1, from coordinate 804,924 downwards.
CTTTTTAAGAAATGCAGAAATCAGCAATTTTCATGTTTGTGGGGTGACATCCCATTCCTGACAGAATGAGCAAGAGTTTTGCTGTCAACATTAACGAGGTTACGATTTCCTGAATCAGCTGCTTTTTTCATAACAAATGTGTATCAGCTGCAGTGAGCTATAGCAAAGATGGGTCTTCACTGCAGTTAAAGGTGTGAGGACACAGTGAGACCACAGCCTGTGTCAGCCTGCCAGGGTCAGCTTTAAATGAGCTAACTTGAGTTCTGACAAAGTGCAGCCAAAGCAGCACAGAGGTTAGCTCAGGCTAGCTGGCCCATTATTCACCCAGCTTTCCAGACAGGCTGTGTAATTCATGCTTGTGCTCCAGCCTGGCACAATTACACTACTCTCATTCCCAGGCTGACTGCATAAAAACTAGCTCATGAGTATCCACAAAAGCTCCTGCTGACTTCACCTGAGATTTTGAAGGTGTAAGAGTGCAACTTACCACACAATATTTAAAATACATTTCTCTAAGGATCTCTTACAGAAGAGTATCATTTTTATCTTTGTCACCACACAAATAGACATTTTTTGTGGACCTAAGGAAAAGAAAGTTTAAAAAAAATAACTGAATATTGTTAATGAATGCTATGAAAAACCCTGAAAATTTCAATGAAATGGGAAATTCAGGGAAAGCTGTGCATCATAATGAGCAAATTCCAGGCCTCATACTTAAAGTGTCAATTAGGTTATATGACAACAGTAGACTAATGAAAATATATTTTTCACTACTGTTGGTCCTTGGAAATCTGTTAGTAGAAGTGAGTCCAAAAGAAATAAAACATTATACATCCCACACACCTTGATATTCAATGAGTAAATGTCTCAGGAAAGATGCTGAGGACACTGTTTTTCTACACCTCTCCCTCCCTGCTACAGTGCTGAGAATAACATCACAAGCAGTAATAAATACAGAACAGCACTAATCAAATGTGCTTATGTAG
>NW_005054328.1:783918-803713 GCF_000277835.1 Geospiza fortis | reverse complement strand
AGGGAAACTGCTTTCTTCCCAAAGCTTCCAGCTCTTTTTAGAAACCTCTAAAATTTGAAATAGTAAATATTATTGCGCACAAGGGTCAACAATGAAAGACAAACCTTGAAGTCAAAGAAACGTGTGCATAGAAACAGTGCAAACTCAAGTCTGAAACCAAGATTTAGCTTTCTGTTGTGATTGCTGCAAAAATGCTTAGACCTGAGGGAACATGTTCCAAGGGTGTTTAGCTGCAAATGTGGATATATGTACTCAGTGAGATGTTTTAGAAGTTCCTCAAATTTTGCACCTTCTACAGTCCTCCTTCAAAATTTAGCCCAAGAAATGGGCCTAAGAATAGTTTTATTCTTTTTGCTCTGAAAGACATTTAGAGGATTTCAAATGTGGTTCTATGAATATGGTCTGACTACAGTTTAATAAGAATATTCACTTGTATCACACAGTATTGTGAAACAAAAGTAGTGATACATTGCTGATAATGGTTAAAACCAACTGACTGCTAAGAAGAATCACCCCCAAGAAGAGTGATTGAAATGAACTGTGCAGCTTAAAATATCTTTCCATTGTTAAAAAATGGATTTTCCAGTATTAAATCAGAGAAAAGAGACTTTAGACTATAATATTTAGGTGGCAAGTTGTAGTTCATTAAGTGTGTCTGGAAAGCGTTCAGTATATGGGAAGCACAGCCTTGGATGGAGTCTCATAGGCTTAGATATGCGATTAAGAACCAATTACAACTCCAAATTATTTCAGGACATCAAATCTGTGTTTTCTCCAGTTCATTTTCTATCTTGCAGGCTTCTCTCAAAGTTATTAACAGGGTGAGAGACCATTGGCTTCATTTCCCACTCACACCTCAGTGTCACCCTGAGAGGAGTTCCCAGTGAAGAGACACTTGATGCTACTGAGCTGGAGATGGAGGGCAGGGAATAGCATTGTATATACAGAGCCCCTCCATGGGCTGTGGAAAAAAACAAAACAACCCAACCTTCACTTTGCACTTTGAAAACCTTGACAAATCAAGAAATCTTTAGGCCATGCTCTTGTTAAGGCAGCCTTGAAGACAAAACTGAGAGAAACTAAAGGTAGCATTTTATGATGTATAATACTGGGAATAATGACACAAAATATGGATTATTGACACAAAATAGAACAGAGGCTTAGTTAAGAATATATAAAACAGAACTCAGTTAATGAGTACTAAGGTGTTTCTGACATAGCATGGAGTAACAGCAACAAACCCTAAAACAATAGAAATTATCTTCAAGTATTGCAAATGGTAATGAAATTATTTTCCCCGTTGCAGGAGCAAAGAGTATTTTTGATAAAAAAAGATAAAGACAAGACTTTGTTCCCAAAATTATAGCAAGGTGAGAATGGAAGTCTTGCAGAGGAAATATTGTAAAGATACTGAGCATGAATGTAGTGAGGTTCTGCAGTGAGGAATGTTCTGGGACTGTGAATAAGTGCTGGTCATAGCTTTGCTATAACTGCCTACTCCTGTCAGAAGGGTCAAGAGAGGAAATGTAAAGAATAAGTGACTGTAGAACACTTGCCAAGGGTCCACAGCAGAAGATCATGCAACAGGAAATAAACCATCAAGGGCAACTGAATCAGAGCAACAAAAGAAATCAAGGGTGAAATCAAATTTTTTCTACTGTTTTTGTTCTCTGTTGCATAAGCATATTTAATTCTTTCATTTCACTCTAATAACAAAAAAAAACTTTTGAGAGTTTTTCTGTTAACGAGTGGTACTCTTTCATGTACAAAGGTCTCCACTGTTTGGATTGTGTTTCTATGTTCTGCTGACTTATCTAGTGGATATATAATGTTGAAATTACAAAATCTTACAGAATAAGCAACAGCGTTTACTGAACTTTGGAATAAAAGCTAAGTAGCTTTAAATGACTTGGAAGTTATAAAAAGAAAAAAGAAAAAAAACATAGAAAGAAAGATGAGATAGATTATGGAACAATAGCCTGTTAAAATAACCTAGTCTAATTTTTATAGCTGCTCAAGTGCTCAAAACATAGCCAAATTTCCATGATGCTACTGACTTAATGTCTTCGAAGACTTACGCCAACAGACTTCTCATGCGAACAAAGAAAACAAAAACATATCTTTTCCATGAGTTACATACAAATCTTAAGTTAACAGGATCCAGATAAAAAGGTAATAACAACAGACAAGATTAATAAACTACATGAGCACACACAGTGCACTGGCAGCAGGTTTCCATCAGCTTGAATCCTCAGGCTTGCCCTTCCCTTCTAAGCTCCATGTAGTTGTATTAAACAGATGTCAGACACAATTTTACTGCACAGGAGGAGCCAAGCATCCAAGCCATCCTTTGAGCTAAGCCTCTTTGAAAAGATGGTATGTTCATCAGACCTCACTTTGTGGTCCACACTCTTTATCTTAGAGGCAGTTCAACAGAATAGCTGCCAGCCAAAAATACTCTCTCCCACCCATCCAGGTGACAGCATGAGATTTAAAACAAAGGTCTGGGGGTGATGTGTGAGAAAATGTCTGGAAAAAAATACCTAGAAAACCCAATGAATGTGAGGAGATGGGAGTTCAACTACTATAACACACCACCTATGATTGTCTCTAAAAAAACCACCAAAACCCCAAATCTTAAAAAGATGAGGAAAAAATGTAGTATCTGGCAATTACTAACCTTGAAAAATTATTCTCAGTGAATTGCTTTCTTTTCCAGGCAGTGTAGCAAATATCTAAGCACCACTGCAGATAGACACTCCAACAAATACCATTTCCAGTGAAAGCTCTCCTTCCAGCATCCACAAACAAGTGCGTGCTGCTGACACAGCATCTTTCAGTTAGCCACCCAACTTACCAGGAAAATCTTGGTCCCACACAAAACCTGCAAATTTATATGCAAATCACCTCCTTCCCTCTAGGCTAGCTTTTATGGAGCAAAATAAAGATTTCAGACATATATTTAGAATTCTCTTCTCTACTAAAGTGGGAGAAAAAAGCATGTTGGGATTGTCTACAGGAACAATTAACTTTCTCTTCTTCAAGAAGACTTCTTCATTTTATCTTCTGCATGGATTAACACCCAATTTTCATATTTTCAAAAACACATTGAATGGTATGATGTAATCAGCATCCAACCCCATTTACTGCCTAACATTTTATGCACATATAACATATGTAGCAATTTTGAAGACAACAAACTTATTCATTGTTTGGCATTCAAAAGAGAGTCACTACATTTCCTTCCCCTTGCCTGCAAAGGACCCTACCTAAAACTGGGTAGGTAGATGGTATTCTGGTGCCTATGTATAAAATCTGATTTGCAAACCTTTAAATCACAGGCTGCTTAATGTCAGCAATTATCCTGCTCCCTTATTTAAAAGACAGCAGCTGCTTTGCTTGTCTCCAAGGCTGGAAGTGGCCCAGGCTGAGCAGCTCTTGGCTATGCAAAGGTCACTGACATAATCCATGATCTGGTTGGGTTCAACTCAACATTATTCATTTACCTGTTCCTGTTCTAGCAGAAACTGTTGCTCCCTCAGCTCATTCAGAAAGCCTTAGTCCTCCAGGGAAGAAATCTATTCCAGCCCTAGACAAATTAGGATTTTCCCCCATATCGAGATGCAAACTAGCTAAATGACAATTAAAAACCATTTCCATATTCTTCATAATTCCAAATCTACAGCAAATGAGAATTCTTTATATATTTATTCAGCACAACCAAGCATAAAGTTTTTCCAGGAAAAAAAGGAAAGATGCATTCTAAAGGAGGAGACTCCTTGGTGAGTTTCAGAGTTATTTCCTTCGCAGAAGACTGAGGGAATTCTCTTGATTGGCTAACTTAGCAATTTCACATATCAGAAATTTCTGATATCTCATAGATGATTATTTTATTACTGATGAAAATAATAATTTGATGATATATAGATATGCTCCTACCAGAAAGTGTAATACTCTTGCCAAGGAATATATTTTTGCTACAGAAAGAAAATACTCTAATCAATAGGTATTGTGTTCTATGTGTACAAAAACATAGGAATCACCACTTATTCAGATAACCTTCACTCTTCATTTTGCTCTTTATTGCCACCAATTAAACTGTAGTGCAATTCAATTATTTTTAAGTCATATAATAACTGTATTACTCTTGCATGTTTGAAATATGAGGTCGAGAGTTCACCTTTAGGCAGCTCCAACAAAGACATCTGCAGCTTGGTTAGCTGGTTATGGTGCTCTGAGCAGGTATTTTTAGGATGAAGTATGTTTAATAAGTTTTAGATTTTAGGTTAGGAATTAGGAAATTAACTGTTTTGCATAAGAGCAATGGCATGTCCTAGCCAAAGTCCGCCTTCCCTTTCTGTTTGAAAGCTTTCAGCCACAGCAACACAGATGAGGGTATGACAATCAGGGAACATATGGAATACTCCCTCAGACTCTAGTGCAGGACAGAGCCTTCCAGTGCCAGGCACAGTATCTTTGTATTTAATATCTGTTGACACGTTTATCTTTGATAAATCTGCTTAGTTTCTTCCACCTGTTATCTTAAACATTGTGCCAATGTAAAAGCATTAGTCTCTCTATTCACTGTAAAAACTTTGAATCATTCATAAGCAGACATCTTTACTGCAAATATATGTCTGACTATTGCTATTATTACTAAGCATGATGTCTCAAATTAGATACAGACTTAAAATATTCCTCCTGGCCATTTTCTTAAATCAAAGGATTTTTTGGCAGGTGGATCAAACACAACTCAATGAAAGATATACCTTGGGGCAGAATTCTTCTTATCTATTAGACTTCAATTTAGGGATCTTCTGTGTAATGTCAGCAACACACATGTCAGACAGATAATTTATAAATAAACCATCAAGATCTTGAATTATACAGCTGCGATCAGAAGATAGATGCATGCTCCAGATATCATGCTTAAATGGCAATAAATGCATGTTAAATAAATCAACGGTGCCTCAGTTACTATAAATGTATTCCAAATTGTTAGACATGGACAAGATCAGAGCTCATTATTGAGGTAGACAACTCACATGCTAGTGCCAAGCTTAAGGAGTGGGTATCCCAGGGTTTCTCAAATGGTGCTAGATTGCTTATTTTAGATAGCTTCCACCCTTGAAGGAGACTTTCAGGTAAACCAAATTGATCTTCTGGCTAACTGAATATGTATGATCAAGGCTGCATGGTGAGCTTACCCATGGAGATGTAATTCTGTTGCTAGTGTCATACCTTATGTATTTTCAGCCTCCAGCTACTGCACTGGAAGACTGAAAGACTCGTAGAGATCATGAGTCAGAGCTATCAATGCCACACAGATATTTAAGAATCTTTAGGACATTCCAAATGTCAGGAGATGCTCTCATTTTAGGCAACAGAACACAGTGCTTAGTATGCCTTCAGGCAATTACATGCATGCTAATAAAGTATCTTAGACTTGAGCTGAATCCCACCCTTCTGACACTGTCACCATTTGAAAGGTCTCTCTGACATTTTTACTGTCTAAAGTACATATGACATTGAAAGGAAAAAATGCATTCCCTAAGTGGCTTCTGATGGATCACAGATATTTTTACTGCAAAAGCTACTTGTACTGTGCTAAATTTTTTCTCACTAAGGTGATACAGGGAAGTGTACCGTTAAAAGTTTAATGTTCAGACAACTGAGAAAAGCACCACAAAACCTAATTCCTTGTGATAAACTTACCCCTAGGCCCAATATCAGTATCACTTTTGTGAATATAGCAATAGAATTAGATCCACTGAGGCTGATTTTACCCTCAGAGAAAAACAGATTTAGGCTGAGAGAATTAAGGAAAAAACCCCAGAGGACTCTGTCTCCTTCCCACAGTAAACTAATCAAAGGCACTGTGATTGCCGTCCAACTTTTTCAACAAAATAAACAATTCTAAAAAATATTATTAGAATTATTGCAGAAATATTTTTCTCCTCCTTCTTGCAGATAAAACCTGCCAATGCCAAGGAAACAAGACATACAAAAATATATATAAAACCTTTATATATTAGATTTTGCACAGATTTTAGGAAAGGAGAATGTCCATCCAAAGGCTAAGTCCTCAAGTGTAATGCAAAAATTAGTGCATGGCAAAGCTGTTTCACTACAGTGGCCACAGCAGCAACTGTTGGAGGCTTGTTGGTTGCTTGCAGCAGCGTTAACCCAGCAGAGACACCTTTCCCAACTTTTATTTGAGCTATTATGCCGTTGCAAGCAGTATAGTTTTGTTTATAAGCTGAAACAGAAGAAAAAGAATGGTTTCATCTTTCAAGTAATTTGATTAGGAACTGACCAAGCTACACTCAAAATCTGCTTGAAATGAGCTCTTCACATCTTCCTGGATGAAACCCTCTGTGGAACTCTGTACAATGTGAAACATTCTTTGCTGTCCCACTGGTTTAGTGTGAATTTGAGTGTTGGATGATGTTTGTGTACTGATGGTGACAGTAAATATCCAGAGAAGTTTCTTGTGTGGCATGAAGCTCAGCATGGCGGCACTACAGGGCCAGGTGCAGCACAACTCCAGGGAGGAGCAAGCACCTTCTGGAAAGCACTGCTCACCCTCTCATCATCTCCATATCAGAAAAATGCATACTTTGTTTCTGCCTTTGGAAAAATACAGCCATGGAAAGATGAACATGCCCATGTCTGAAATAAACCAAGCCAAGGTTACTCAATGCACGCGCATGAAAGAATGTGGAATTGCTCACTCCATAGACCAGCTGAAAATGAAAATGTAACAACTACAAAAAATGTTTTTCTGTGACATAAATGTCACCATTCCTGTCAATATAAATCCTGGATTTTGACAAAGAAATATAATACTATTTAAAAACTAACTTTTAAAGAAGAAATTAATAATAATTTGTTCCATCGCAGCATTGGCATACTTATGCAGCTGATAATTTTAGAAATAAAACAAAGCATTTTTCTGGTTTTTTTTTCTCCAAATCTGAGGTTTTGAGATCTCCTCTAATGTTAATTAGATCTCTTCTAATTGCCCCAAAGCAATTCCAAAACATTAATATACATTGTAACACAAAAGCACACATAATGTCAAGTCAGTTGTGTGTGAAGCAAAATCTACCAGGCCTAATTTTGACAGCAGTTTGGCACCAGTGACTTTTATGTTGCCTAGGGGTCTTCATTACAGTGGTTAACTGCATTATATCATTGACAACAAAACATCTCTGAAACATCACTGTTTTGTTTCTTCTTCATGTATTTTAATCCTTTGTTTATTTTCACAAATATGTAAATATAGATAACAAAGCCTTGTTAAGATGCAGAACTTAAAAAACTACTGTCTTCAATATATCACACTTGGTTAGCAAGTGTGCCTGATTGTTATTACAGAATTTTTCCTTCATCTGTCATAAAACTTTTCCTTCTGTACCTGACTAAAAAGGTTCCATTTCTCTTAACACCAGCTAGTGTTATTATTGCAATGCTACTTCATGTAAATATTATGAGATCAAATGTTCTCAACCACTCCATTTCATAGACAATTTAATAAGTACTTCCTCTGAAACATGAAGGCCGAAAAATAAACAGATTTTAAAAAACATTGTGAGTGCAACACTATTTTGAGGTCAGGAGGGCAAACACTAGGTTGCAAGAGGAAGGGCAAGGAGAGAGTCAGAGAGGAAGGAATGTAGATCTCTATCTTGCCGTACTCTTGCCTCATGTGCTGTAGATTCGTGAGCATGACTAGATTTGCCTTGATAATCTCACAGTGAAAAGCCAGAGGAAAGAGTCTGCTTGTGAATGTGGGGAAGGACAGGACATGAGCTTGATGTCCATTTGGTTCTGTCCATTCAGTGCTCTGTTCCTTCATTAGTTTCTTCAACAAAATTGTGTGCTTTTTTTTCCCTTTGCTGCTCTCCTTTGCATGGTCTTTTCTAAACAAAATGCAGATGCTGAGTTCAACTGTAGTACTTAAAAAAAAAAAAACCAAAAACCCAACAAAAACCAACTCCACAACCCCCAAACACACCAGCATTCAAAAACATGTAAAATTAGACAATTTGAGTTCTTAAAATCCTACACTGTATAAAAAATGTTTAGAAGAAGGCAAACAAATTAGAAAGAGAAAAGCTCAAGCATCTCTAAGGACAAATATAATCTAAATTATTTAGTAAATGCAAGAGGTGAATAAGAACCGATTTCCTAGAAATGTTCATAAACTCATTTGTCACAGCAAAAGTACATGACGATCTCAGCAAGATTCCAGCCAGAGATTTCTGACACATTACAAGAAGGCTTGCTTTTTCAGATAGTTAGCATTTCCCCAGTAAAACTAGTAGAAGTTCAAGCATTCTGAAGCAGCTATAAAGTTCTCACTAATGTGGAATGAGTCCCAGGGCTCAGGATTTTTTAGATTTCTTGTTTGGTTTAGATTCCTTCAGTTGCTGTCGTGCAACTTTTCAACCGACTGTCTAAACACCTTGAAAGAAAAGCATTTATTTATTAGCTGAAATATTTTCTCAAAAATTATAAAGAGGCTCCTGAAAACCAGTTTAATTAAGGAAGAAAATTTATCTGACAAGAGTTCTCACATCCATCTTCCTGACCCTGTATGTATTGATCTCATCTGCATGGGTAAGATCAGTAGCAGAGCCGAGATCCACTCAGAAAGTGTTCCAACAAACTCACCACAGTACTGCATAGTGTAAATGTGTTATCTGTATCAGGTGATGATTAAGCTGATTTCAACATGACAATTCTAAATTAGTCAGCCAATGTCATTCCTTACCATGGTTTGGACCTTTGTAACTGACAATTTTCTCAATAGAATAAAATAAACCAGAGTTATTTTCCAGCAAAGGAGAAGCCTATGCTAATATAATTCAAAAAGAAACAGGATTTAATCTTCTTCTGTGAAAGTTAAAAAGAATTCTAAGGTAACAAAAAATTGCCTTTTGGAGATTAAAGAACTGGTGCAAATGCAGACAGGCACAAGTCAGGTGTTTTAGATTTGGTTGCCTATTTATCTCCCTTTCTTTTCACCTGATTCTTCAAAGCTGGTGATATGTGGTCCATGTCTACAAAAACTGGTTCAGCTGTTTATTACTTTTACCTTTTAAATTAAGTATCTTTCACTTAAATCCCTTAATTGGCAGAATCCAAGATTCTGAGAATGGTAAATTATGACTACACATGTGCTGAGGGTGAAGCTTTACTTCCTTCAGAACTTGCTGACAGAATGGAAAAAGCAAATCCAAAGACACAAAGATGTCAGGGGGTGAAAACAGACAAGCTGGACTGTAGAGTGCATGCTGATTCCAAGAGGAATGTTCTGAGGAAGTTTTCCACAAGGCATGAACTCTACCACAGTATTTTAGGTTCACATTATGTGACAGGAGGATGCAAGGATGGGCTAAAGGGCCCTCCTAAATGAAAACTGAAATTAAATCAATGATCAGCACTTTATCTCTTACTTGATAGTATTAAGATTTCTGCAGGAGGTCTCATAATATTTCCAGGATGTGGCCAGTGCATATTGTCCACAGGCATTTCTTTTCATGTGTGCCTGATGGCCAGTGTGAGCTCATGCATCAGGGCAGTTATTGGTGCATGGAAGAGTTCAGTTCTGTGCCTTTTGCTCTGGTATGGATTCAGCAATGTTTTTTCTACCAAGGTCACCTTTCTGATCTCCTGCCAAGACCCACAGTCACTTGCTCTTTGCACTCTCAGTGACACCATCATTACCATCAGTTTTAGAAACACAGTAGTTGGATCATTCATATCAAGTTCTTGAACTAAATACTTGGTAATAATTCCCTAGTTAATAGGCTCCATTTTAAGCCTGAAAGCAAGAACAGCTGCTAGCATGAATCCATCTAGAAGACAAATGAAAACAAGTCTGTCCCACAGGGCCCCTGAAGCCCAGTAAATGGGTGTCATAATAAGTGAGAGGTCCTCTGATAGCTCCCAGCACATGGAGAAGGCTAAGGAGAAAGGAAATACGCTTCTGTAGAGAGAGGTTCTTAAGAAAAGAGGAGTCTTTTGAGATATTATTCTTTGAACCAACATTAGCAGAACTAAGTAGTTCATATGAACTCTAAAGACCCAAGTGACAATTTTTAAAGTATTGTTTTCCCTGACCTCCTAGAAATCTGTAATTACAGTGCTGGTAGTTACATTAACCTTCTACTAACACAATCTTACTAAAATTATTCAAAATGCTATGTAAACTTCAGCTTAGTGTAGTGTACTTTTTTCCTGTATTTTATCTATAACTTGCTGTGGTCAAGAATGGGAAATACAGGCTATATACTACCAAAATCAAGGGAATATTCTTAAGTTAATGCATGCTTAAACAATAATTTTAAACATAGGAGCCATCAACAAAAATGCCAGAGATGAAATCCAATCTCTATGCTTGAACAGTTAAAAAATCTTTAAAGAAAACATACGGAGCTCAATATTTCTTGTAAAAAATGGCAGTCTTTCTTTCCATTATGTTTGGTTTGACCAAAGACCCAAGCATACAACAGGTTATGATTCCTCATGCATTGCAGCTACAAGGAAACTCCCATGCCAAAATCTGCATTAGTAGAAATAGATTCAACAGGGAATGGCTGTGCTGGAAATGCAGTATTTCTGTTGGGTTTTTATTGGCTTCAATCACTACTCAACAAATACAAACCATTTATGAGAGTTTTCAGTTTCCAAATATACATGATCTTATTGAGTAGTAATTACTGGATGATATTAGACACAAATTTTTAAAGGAGAGGAAACAAAAATGAAAAAAAAAAAGGTTAAATACCATGCCTGGTATGCACAGAGACTATGCCAACAACTGACTTCAAATACCCATCCTTTGATTTTGCATTGCCAGACTGCTCCACTTCTTTCACTCCTTCCCTTCAGAAAGGGATTCAGTGATAAGCCATTGACATGGGAAATGTAAAGGAGCTGGACTGAAAGGAATACACAAAACTGGACTGTGGGTTCATCAGTCATGTGGGCAATGCAAATGCAACCATATAACTCTAAGGAAAAATAAATAAATCTGAAAAGTTTGGCTTAGAAAGCAAAAGATGTGAACAATCTACCACAGAAAAAGTCTGGGAAACTGCCCCGCAGGAAATACCTGGATTTAATTTATGCAAAGCCCTTGCAAACAAAGTGAGAACACAGAATGTGAGCACACACTGTGTGACAGTAAGTGCACACACTGTCCCACTGGGTGTGCTGTGTCAGCACAGCCTGGATCACATCCCTCCTAAGGGGCAGCAGTCCTAACAACAAAGGTCACAAGGGATGGGGAAGGTGCTGCATTGCTGTCGTCACTAGAACTCAGATGAGTATCAGCACACATTCATTAGCCTTTTGGAAGGAAAGGCAGGTATCACTAGATTTTAGTGTTGCAAAATAAAGAAAGGAAAGGACAATTAGCCTTCCCTCATAAAACTCCCGACAAGGTCTGTGCAGTGTTTCCTCCCAAAAGGTCTGCTGGTTTTTGTGGGCTTCTTTTTAAGAGTATATATTTAATGATGACGAAGTATGAAGATGGTAGCTCAGTAAATATGTTTGCCTTTTTTGCCATCAATTTATCAAAGGAAAACACAATAAATATGCACACATGCATCAAGAAGATATTGCCTTTATGATTACTACTAGTGTTATTTATTATTACTATCAATACTACTTATTACTACTACTATTGCTGAATTGTAACCTAACTGAGCTTTGTTTCCACTGACACTGCTTTTCTTGAAGTTTATCATTCTGATTTTCTGTCTGTGAAAGGGGAAATGGGTGCAGTAGTGATAGTGGTTAATGCATTTACCAGTGCTGTTTTACTCTCACTGTGTTTCCTGTGATACCAGTCCAGGGTTTGTGCCATTTTTCAGCTTGAAAAATGTGCTGCCTGGTAGATCTCACCACATAAGCCACAACCGTCAACTTTTCTCAGCTCTGTCATTGAAAGCAATGCAATCCTGGCATAAGATCACAAACTGCACTTAAGCAAAATAAATTCTTTGTGCTTCCATTTTCCATGGTTCTGGCCAAGAAAAGAGTTTTGTGAACTCTCCTTCCCGGCTCTGATTTAATTTCGGTACTCTATTCTTATTCTTGTAGCAATACTGCTTTAAATTGTATTTTCTTACTGCTTTGGTCAATCTTGCTCTGGATCATCTCTTTCTTCAGTCTTATCTTTTCTGTTCTCTAAATGCCCCTATTAGCTTCCCTACAATAATAATTTTTTGTGCCCTTTACACGTACTCATCACCTGTAAACATTTTACATACTCTTCTAGTTGCAGCAAGTTCCCATTACATTTTATGCAGAAGGTTTTAGTAACCTTTCTGTTTGTTTTCACTAACAACTTTAGGTAAACTTTGCTGCATGCCCAGCCTTTAACTTGCACTAAAATTGAGAAAAAAGTGAATTTGCTTCTGTCTTCTTGAGTCATAGATAATCTATGTTTCTAGCACAACTCTAAGACCCAAGGCTAAAGATAGAAAAATCAGAGTAAGAGCTGGACATGTGCTTCTAAAAACACAGCATCACACTTTTAATTTGTCTTGAAGGACTGGATTATTTATTTCAACTTATAAGATAAATGTCAGTGCTATGAAAAACTGACGATTTATCTCCATACTTGCTATGATGTCAATTTTCTGATTGAAAGACAAGAAGAACCTAAATTCTGATCTCAGTGTAACATCAAAGTAACTACACTGGCTTTCTGCTTAGTATTCATAATTTGGCTTTCAGTTATTCATTAGTTACTTTATTTTTGTTACTGAGCAAAAAACTCATATCATTGTCCAAAATGGTGATGAGAATCTGTGGATGGTAATGCTATGGTGGAATAATGGTATGAAAAAGAAGAACAAGGGCCAGTCTACCATCAGCTTTATAATCATGGTAAAAGTTGAAGTAAAATGCTGAGAAGTGTTACAATTCTTTAAATAGTTTAAGTCAAGAACTTTTAAGAATAGATATCCAAAAATATCATTGTAGTAAATTTTGTATAGAGTTTTAACAGACTTTCTGTTCACTCCTAACTACAGAACATGTGTTATAATTATCCTCTAACTCTCAAAAAGGAAATGGGAAAATCTAAGCTACCAGCCACCAAAAGCGCAAACAGTATTTTTAGAGGCCCAAAATATAACTGAAGGAGAAAGAATGAAAGCAGCACTGGAAAGCAAGTATGCATAACTGAGTAATACTTTAACATTTTCTGGCATAACTGAGTGATAATTTAACATTTTCTGTCATAAGCAATTTAGACAAGGTTAATTTCTGGGTATGCTGCATATAAGGAACATATACATCATTAAGCACCATCTGTCACACGCAGTGGAAACAGCAAGCAGAACCACAGGCAGTGTCTGGGGAAAGGATCAGCTTCCTTTAGGGGAGTCTTCAGCAAGCTCTTAAAGAGTAATCTCAGGCACTGCTCTAAGGCTTTCTTCCCATTAGAGGATCTAGAAATGCATTATTGACACTTATCAGATCTCTTTGCCACTAAAAGAAGCAGGTAAACCTAGTATTCCCTCTATTAACAGGTTTCAAAAATGGACCACAGGATGATTTTTACAGTTCTTAAATGAATATGAAGAATTGCAATATGAAGAGGCAGAAAACAGGTCAATTCCCCATGTTGTAGCTAATTTCTTTCTGGATAATACTGTTGTAATAATTGTAATAACTTCTGCAGCACTGGTACTTCCTCAATCTAAATGGATAGACCTGAAGAGAAACCAGTCATGTTTCATCTGCCAATGTGTATTCTTAATTCAAACTGTCCATATTAAAGGAGGCATATCAGAATGCAAAATCTGCCCAGGCAGTACCTGGAGATCTGCCACACATGAGCACTGAAACTTGTCTTTGAAACTACTGAGGTATGAAATAGCCTTCTGATACTTGAAATCGGTGTAAAACCATGGGCATTTTTGAATTTCTTTACTGAAAAAAAATGTAAAACCCTTGCAAATTCTTCAAGTGCTCTACCATATAAGCAGTGCCTTCAGCATATAATGGGTAAGAATCTCTTATCAATGAATTGTAGATTGTGTAAAAGAACGAATGCTTTTGCAGCAAGAGCTTGCAGGGAGGTTCTGAAGCTGCTAAAGCAGGTTCAATACAAATATGTTGTGCTTCTTTTCAAAAAGCAGTCCCATGCTCCACAAGAGCACATCCTCAGAGGCCCGCTTATACATAATACATCAAACAGCTAATCGAGCCACTAAGCTCACGCTGTGCTGCTTGCTTCCTGTCGAAAGCCTGAGGAAACAGCAGTTTGTGCTCATTGCAGCCCGTTAGCTGGAGTCTCAGACATTTCTCCACCTTGAAGACCAAGTATTTAAGTGAACAAATGATAGCTCTTGTATAATTAAAAGATCGTTATTTTTAAGTTATTTGCATAAACCTCCCTGTAAGATGAGAGCTGATGCCAGACACATGGACAAAGGTCATGCATTACCTAAACAAATATGATATGATAACCTCAACTGGAGACCACACTGTTTGTTGTCAGTGAAGAATGAGGCACATGGTCATTAGCAGACCTAGTGGTTAAAATGATTATGAGCTTTAAAGACTGATTTTCTGCTTTACTCTTTGGAAGAATGGTAATCTTTATAATGGGAGGAGGTTATTCACACAGGTAATCACCTTGGGTATTGTGTAGTGCAGAGAGAAAGAGAGATTCTCTGAACTGCTGTGTGAGAAAGCTTATTCTTCTCTTTGCTGTCTAGGAATGAAGCCAAAAGAAGTTTAGACACCCAGGTTGGATGCCTAGGGTAAGTAAGTGTGATGATACCAAATTGGCATACACAAAACCTTAAGCCACAAAACAGTGCAGATGTTCTGCCCATTAACCACGATCATTGGAGGCAATTTTGGTGGCCCTTAGTCCATTCTGTCAGTATAGCCAGAGCAAAACATCAAGGTGAAAAAGTAGTTACCAGGGTTTCTTGAACAAGAAATAATGTTTAAAAAGGAAAAAAAAAAAAAATCTGACCAGGAATATACTCCAAACCTCTCAGGAACACAAAGTTTTAAAAATTAAACAGAAAAAACACATGTTTGGGCATTTATGGACTTTGGTATTTGCTACTTTTATTAAGGGGTCAGAAGTAAAATTTCTGTTTATGTTGGCATGACATATTTGTGTCACATATTTAGAACTTATGTAGAAGGGTACAACCAAGAAAGTCAAGCTACATGTAGCTACAAGAGCAGATCATCTTATGCCCTACTATGAAAAATGAAAGGGTCGTAGTGGGGACTTTTCAGGCAAAGTGATTTAATATGTTCTGAATTAATTATTTCATTTAAATTGATTTAACTTTCCTCAACATGCTTATGTACACAAAACCAAGACTTCTTCCAATTTACCAAAAATAAAAATCTGCAATCAATTAACTCATCTTTCATTTTGTCATCACTTAGACAATGTAGCTGAAGAGGTTTCTACAGTGCCTTGTTTCTCTGTCCCTTGAGGTCTGCCTGCACCAGTATGGTTAGGAAAGTTAAGCTGAATTAACTAAACATGCAAAATAAAAATGCAGCAGTAAAAATGTATTAATCCCTAAGGCACAGTCCTCATTCACAAACAAATCTGTCTTAATTCTTCACTACTTTAAGTCTCAAAAGGAGCATCTAAACAAGGCTTTTGTGCACTTAAACTAATTCACATTCACTTAACACCTTTACTTAACATCCTCCTGTGACATAGCAATGCCAGCAAAATCTTTAGCATAAACACTTTCAGGAACAAAAACATCGTTATTGCCAGTAGAGTTTATTTCACTTTGGGAGCAGGCTATTCTCAGAGCAGAGCTCTTTTTTTGCCAGAGGAAGTCTCATCTCCATTCAGACAGGTCGGTGGTAAATGCTATTAAAAAAACAAACAACCACCTTTCTAATAGCAGACAAACATATTTAAGATATTTAAGACTATTCATGAGAATTTCTGAAAAATGTAGATATATTATTTTCCTGCTTCACTCAACAACATATGAAAAAGTATTTCTAGATATAATCTTTGAAACAGCAAGCATTTCTGGTTTTGCAATTCATTTTGCTTTTATAAATACTTTCAGACAATTTGCTAGTTATTAAATGCTATTGCCTTCTAGCGCTCATCACAATATTAGACAATGCTTCTACTCAACACTTTTGTGTAACAATTCAGATATTTTTCAGCCTCATAAGTAGGCACAGCTTCCTGCAGTAGCCTAGTCTATTGTTCAGCTTTTCAGTAATGCTAAGCTGTGCTGGTTATAGTACTCAGGTAAAATTACAGCCTTTTGCTAATGCATTAATATTTCTTTCCACAGTGTTTCCAGGGCATTTGCTGTATCCATCACTATGAAACACTAGTAGAAACTCAGTCTTTTTGCTGATTTTATTGCAAACATTTTCATTGAATTATGCAGGATACAGAATGCCAGAAGCAGAACTGGAAAGAGAAGAGAAAGTAAAACTAATAACTGTGATGGCAACAGCCCCACAGCAGAGGAGGAAAGGAGCAGGGATGGAATAGACAGAGCTGGGGACAAGTGGGATGAAGGAGGTGGAAGAATTCTCTGTCCAGCTTGTGCTTAGCCACAGGACAACTTTTGCCAAGGCGTCTTCTGGAAAGTTTGGTTTCCTTGTTCTGGCAGTAGCTGATTTTCTGAGCACTTCTGTTTTGCTGTTTATTTTGCATCCCACAGTGTCATCTGTCTTCCTGCCTCTTGCTGTGCCACATCCAGCTGCCCCATTCTTCCTCTCACGCTCATTGCTTTGCCACAGCCTGAGTCACAGACTGTGCAAGAGTCCCTGAGCCCTGATTGCCACTGTTTGCTACAGACTCTTTTCCTTTATTACTCCCTGGCAAGCATCTCTTGGAAGCTTGACACCTTTTTACTCCTCTTCTCATTTACAAATGCAAATACATTCACAGTAGTGCATCCACTGGTCTTATTCTATCTAAAACTCACTGCTCATTCGATGTGCAACTACAAGCAATTGAAATTAAAACAAAGTTTGCTTAGAAGAGATATGATGACCCTGAGAATACTCATAGCCCTGGCATACCCCTGCCCAAAATTTCTGGGGCTCCTTCCACCCTGCCCACAGTCCAGAATCCCATGTGAGCCCCTTGAGGCCACCAGTCCATAGCCCAGGGGTGTTGCAGCAGGGACAGCCTCCAGTTCCATCCCCATCCCTGTAGGTAGTTGGTGAATGGATCCCTGCTCCACACACGCACAGCTCCTCTCCAGCCCTGCTTCTGGTCCCAGCCTCTTTAGCTTCCCTTGGATCACCCTGGTACCAGAGCACATCTGTTGTCAATGTCCCCATCAGAACCAGCCAGGTGTGAAGCCCCAGGGGAATGCACCCTGCAGGGAGGGCATGTCCTTGTGCAGTCAGTCCAAATCAGTGCAGCTGATCCCTGACAGAATGCAGTTTGTTTTACAATAATTTCTTACTGAAACATAGCTTTCTACTTGTAAAGCCAAAATGTCTGGTTTTCTCTGTTTTCTTGTCCTCTTTAAGGTTTCTTTCTAGCCTGGCTATCTTTGTAAGAAAATTATCTCAGAAAGATATGTGCACACGTCTTCTCTGCTCTGATCTTTCCCATTTTGAGCTCCTATTTCCCCAAGAAAGGCAAAGGGTTTGGTGCTCAGAGGTAACAGATATGAAATCACAAAAATAGCTGGAAAAGAAAAGAGAGTCCTACAACAAAGATAGAGTAGGGTTTGCATTGCAGACTTAATGGTTAGAGCTGTTTTCCTCTACAATCCTCTAAGTGGCGAAGAGCCCTTTCAGGCAGCACTAATCTCTCCTAATGACAACCTAAGCACCTGCCCAGAAGGAAGTATCTGAAGATGTGATAAGCCTCACAGGCCCTGGTCCTGCTTCTGGGCAGACTGCTTAGCTTGAGGCACAGTGGCAGCACGTTTTTGCTGGGGGCTGGGCAGGCCCTAGCTTCAAACCTGAATGGCCACACACAAAATTTCAAAATCTTTAAGTCAGCTATCCATGCTCATTGATGTAACTTGGAAAGTCTGCCTGGGTGGGTGCTTCTTAGTCAGAAGTAAGCTGACAATGTAATTTGGGATATCAGCCTTAACTCCTGCTGGGAATGGCTCCTGTCCAAACATTTACACTGGTTTTAGTTACATTCAAAAGATAGAAATGGGTCCCTTTTAACACCAACAGAAACTATGGAGTGTGCAGCTTGCAGCTGTGGGTTACATAGAAGCTGCTCAGGAGAGCTCCTAAAAATGAGCCTAGCACCCAGCTGGCCAGGGGATATGTCTGTATTCAGCACAAGATGGGACTCTTTACACAGAGAAACACAACTGGTGAAATCATGCCTTGACTTTGAAATGGTTCAGGTACTCTTATTGTTATGCCACCTATTTTACACACGTATATGTTTGAGCCACCACAATAGGGTCAGTAATGGATGAGATATCCCTACAGAACAAGAAAACAAAACCCAGAAGAACTAAGACTGTAGATAAATGAGATAGAAATTATATAACCAAAAATACATACAAATAAAATAATATAGTAAACCATGCAATAAGCCAGAGCTTTATCATTATTTTAATATATGGCTCTGTTGATTTCAAATGTATAGCACCAGTGACTGGTTCTATTTCCTAGTCACTGTTACACTTGGCTGGGCATTTTACTTTGAAAGAACTTGAAGCCTTAGCCTATTTGAAAAGTAAGTTAATCTGTGGCTTTCTTGCAAAAACTTGCAAGGAGTGTCTTCTGACACCTACTGCTTGCCTCTGTATTGTGTCAAGTATGAAAATGAACCCTTGAGCCACCTACAAACCCCTGTTGATGCTGTGCTTGATTCAAAGAACAGAACTCCTGTACATTGCTTGCTTGATGTGGACACAGCACTGACCTTTGAAAACTTCAGCTGGGTTGCAGTAGGAGCAGACGCTATAAAATTAAAGTACACGAAAATTACTTTAACAGGACAGAACATTATGTTATATTTGTGTTCAAGCATATTGTATGAATGAATCAGATATCATCACAGTGGGAGGATCAGCCTTCTGCAAAGTAGAAGTGTTTCTTCAAGAAAAAAGACTACATTGTGCAAAATTATGGAAGAGTTAAAAGTATTATAGCTGCTTTTCTACTACTATTTATATATAAAGCTAAAGTATTACTTGGCACAAATGTATTAACAAGTTCCTTAAAGAGATATTGGAATGTTTACTGGTCTGGAGGGACTGACATTTTTCCAGTTTGCTATTCCCTTTAAATTGTTTTATTTTCCATTAGCTATAAAATCCTTATGTTTTCACAGCACTGAGAACAGGAAGGGGTATTTTTTCAAAAAGGCAGCTGAAAATAAGCAGCACAGCACAAAGTCCTTCCCTTTCCTTTGACATGCTTAATAATTCAAAACTTAATTTTCATGTCTCTTTAAACAATCAATGAATTTGCTTTCATGAAAAGTTATTTTTTTGGACAATGCTCACTTTTGCTTTCCTTACATTTTTATACTTTTGCAACAAAATTCTTTTTCCATTTCTTTTGGGGACAAGCTCCAAAACCAACTGAGAAAAACTGGAAAATACTGAAATGCTGTGCTTTCTCATCTATCTGAAAATCTTGCACTGTCCCATTTTCTCAATAGTGTTATACAGACACATTACATAATGTGTTGTGAGTGACCCTGTGCTCGCCATGTAAGTAATGAACGTGTCTGAAGATGAAAAGTGAAGTCACCTCATGACATGTATTGTGTGCTCTCTCTCATGAAAAGTTTGTCCCCATT
>NW_005054328.1:774566-783908 GCF_000277835.1 Geospiza fortis | reverse complement strand
CTCTTTCCTCCACACTCTGCAGGAATTCCTTTAACACCAGTTTGCACCTCAACAGCTGACCCAAAGGCTCCCAAGCAAGGTCATGTTCAGCTATCACAAAAATAAGTCACTGAAAACTCAGTTAAGAGAGTATGGCACAAAATATGGCACAAGATTTTCTCCCAGATATTTTGAAAGATGCCTGAATTGTAATCAAATATACATACACAAAGAGAATGACGCATGGTTGTGAAAAGGGTTAATCTGCCTGAAATCAGTCTCCGTGTGAGAGTTACAGTATTTCAATTGTGGCTCCTGTGCAACTACAGCTTTCTGATTTCAAATTTTATTTTACATTAAAAAATAAACAATCATTTCTTAAAATATATATTACAATATATAGCGACATTCAGCTCTCTTATTCCTGTATCTTGTGGCCAGAAGCTAATTTTCCCATGGTGTACTACCCACATTTCTCCACTTGCTGGCTACCAGTAGATGGAGTTTAACAAAAAAACCCATTTTTCATAGTTAGAGAGTGTGAGTTATGTGTTTGCTTCTTAGGCATGTTGGACCAAAATGCACAGCAGATGAATTCAAAAGTGCCATGTATATGACCTGAAACTTCCCCAATGCTTTTCTTGATAACAAAAATTTTAAGGTCTGTAAATTGAAACAGAATACAGTCAAAACCCAATCTAGCATGCAGATGAGTATGAGTTGCACAGCATGGCTATGGCATTGCCATCACTCACAGAAAAATATTCTTGGATAAATATCCCAAGGTACCCATGTTAGCCAAAGTCTAGCTTTTTAGAGTGTGAGAATATTTGTCTTATTTTGATATTATTTTGGACCCCTAAGTAGAAGCACAGAATTCCAGTACATAAATCAAATGAGAGGATATTACTTCTCTCATGTTTCTAAACCTAAAATAATGTGCATGCTAAATGTCAATTTCAAGTCTGAATGAAATTTTGGATTAAATTAATTTTAGTTCTTGTTCTATTGAAATTTCAACAGAGATGCCTAACCATTAGCTATTTAAGTTGAAACAAAAGCCTTATTGATTGGTAAGGGAATTGATTTTATTTCAAGAACAAGTTCCCATTAGTCTTGCATACTGCATGCAAACACCTATCTGTTTCCTTGGTAGTCACAAGATATCTCTGAAGTCTGAGAGACTTCCCATTTTGGACTTGAAGACTAAAACTGGAACCCAAAATCTTTAAAAAATTATTTGGTATCTCTCAGGCAAGAATCTGGTTAAATTAATTAAATGCTTTTTGGAGATCAAGGGTCTTTGAGGATTTGTACAATTTTAGAAAATCTAGGCCCAAGTTTATCACCGGCATAACTGCAGATTCCTGAATTTCATGGAGTTATGAGAGGGATAAATCTGTCCCCTGGTTACTTGCAACTAGATGAATAAATATTATTGCATGACATTGCATTATATTCACTCTCTTTGGGTTTAGGTTGCTTTTCTTTCTAATTTATACATTTAGGACCTATGAAAAATCTCTTAATAGAGGTTATATTTATTAAGATTCTCATATACATATACACATATATATACGCAATCCTTTTGAAAGTAGTATTAATTAGAAGACACATAATTGTTAAAGCCAATGTCCTGTTGGAAAGATGAGGCTGCATGAGGAAAGTAATGGTTTGTACTCTTCAGGTTCATTTCAATGTAACGAGCTAATATTGCTATTCCCATTAAGACCTTTGAAAATGTAATTAAATGCTCAAATGACCACTAACATGATTAAACAAAGAACAGGGTAGGTTATTCACCAAGCTTATTAAAGACATTTCATATTCTGTCCTGCTCAGTAATAAATCACTGTGAATTTTTTTAGAGCATATCAACAGGCAAGCAGTTTTGCCATTATCCTGTCCAGTAGAAGGTTAGTGCTGGGATGCTCTTCCATTTTTATAAAGCATGTCAGTTATACCTGTGTCATAGTTTTGTTTGTTTTGTTCATATCAGGTCTTTATTTCTCTAAAGAAAATGCAGTAGAGGGAGCTCTCTTTAAAATGCCTTCAATCTAATTGAACAACATATGTGTTTATTCCCTGAGTTTGGTCTCACATGCACAGCAGCAAAGAGACTTTGTGGAATATAATTATGTGTGTGTGTGTGTGTATATATATATATATATATATGTAATATATTTAATATATATAGTGGAATATAATTATGTATAATTTAAAACATATTGCAGTATTATAGTGCTTATTAATTAAACTTTCTTTGATAACTTGGGGTCCCCCCCCCAGTCCACACATCATCAGCTTACCTTCCCAGCTACCTTCCCCAGTAACTTCACACAAACAAAATCCCTTCACTTCTGTTCACTGTTGCTCTGTTTACACATTTCCTAATATGGAAACATGTAATTATATGGTAGGGTAAGTATCTCCATACATGTATAAGATCTGTGGTACTGAATACTGCATGCATTTATACATGTGTCTACATATGCTATCTATACCATACACATACATATATGTGTTTACATAGATATTAATGTTACATGAACTGACACACAAAACATGTATTATATGACTATATGTGTATAAATATTTAGTGATTTTGTCTCATATTGCATCACTTTTCCACAATGATCTCTACAGCCTTTTCAGAGTTCTGTTCCTCAGGATACAATTTTCTACAACTACAGCTCAAACTTCTTATCTAGATTTGTACATGCTTTTATAAGGACATGCACATTTTTGAACACAAAATGCTGCATGTTCTAATCACTATTTACCACATCAGTATGCATTATCTAAAAATTCTACCAGCAGACTGGGGCTTTTTTCCTGTTTGTTTTCTTCCAGATATTGGAAAAGCATAAACACTACCTCTGGAGTCTCTTCTATCACAACTAGAAACATCTTGACTCAACTATGAGTCTCCATGGAAAACTTCAATGAGAGGTTTATCAGACAAATTATTCTTGAGCCCTATTCTTTCCACTAAAACCCTCATGAGCAGTCGATATTTTGTCCAGGACTGGAATCAAGATAACCAGTTTCCAGTCACAGCTGGGTCTTTCCGCTTGAACTTTTCAAGCAGAGGCACATCAGATTCCTTTGCACTTAGGCCAAATTCTACAAAATTATGAGGAATTGCCACCAAAATGATAGAAACCTGCCTCCCCTTGTGGACATGGAGCAAGTCAGCAAGGTCTGTGAAGGGAAAAGTACTCATCCCCCATAGATACTGTTTCAAATTTTTGATCTTTTGTCAGATTTTCTGTAATAGATACATATTCCCCTTCCAAATACCTAACAAATATTTATTAAACACATCTGTACTTTTTTGGCAACATGGCCAATAAATTTCCATCCCATAATAGGCTGAAACAACTTTTGAAGAGACTAGTAAGAAGTGATGCTTTAAACACAAAAAACCTCACCAAAATTCCTAGAATAGTTTCACTTCATCAGAATAGTTTTCTTGTGTATCTTTAACTTTTCTTATCAACAGTCCATGCTTTACAACTCCACTAAATGAACAAACAGATGTAGCAATCCATATAAATTGGATTTTCTTCCAGCAGTTTTGAAGAGAGAGATTCAGCAATTTTGATTATGCTGTAAGATAGACCTAATCATTCCTTAGATGTGTTTGAGCTTTTGCAGTGCTTATCTCCACTTTCAGGGCAGCATATTGAAGGCATCTCCTTCCTCACTTTCTAAATATATATCATGATGATACAAGCCCCAAGATTTAATAATGCTCACATCTCTGCACTTGCATGGAATGATCCTGTCTATCCACAAAAGCTACCTAGAGTCATCCCACTACAGTCTGCAAGTCATGTGGCAGATACAAGCATGCAGGTGCTTTCATGAATGAAACAGCACTAAATGGCTGTTCAAGGCCAGAAACTGAAATGTTTACAGCCAGGGATATCGTGTGACTCTTGGCTTTCCATGACGTGCACAAGCTTTCTTGCCCTAAAATTCTTGCATCACACTGCCTATACTAATGGAATATAGACTTTTAGCTAGATGCTTGTTTTAAGGAATATATTCAGCTCTTGTATTCTCACCTTTTCTTTTAATAAAATTCAAGTCTTCACCATTCTCCTCAGTTTTGACCTCGGTGCTGTGTAGTCTGAATTTGACTAAAGGAACTCAAAATTCCTATGCGGGTTGGATCTTGTCAGAGAAACATAACGTATCTTCTAGCTCTGTACTACATTGAATTAAAATGCTTATTTTGACAACTAGAGATTGATATAAAATAGAATTTAAAAAAAATCTTCTAGTACTTCAAGGAAAACAGAATATCAATTTAAATAACAGCCATTCAGTAAGGCTGGTAACTGCAGGTATTTCAAAAGTAGAGGTAAGAGACATAGGGGGTTCAGACTATTTCTTAGACTCAGGCTAAATTAGCTGTGATGGACATTTAATTATGCAAATTAATCATTTTTCCATAATTTGTTTTGTGTTCCTATTGCAAAGGTAGCCTGATTTATACTATAGTTTTGCTCTATAATATTCATTTTCTCCCACAGATAAATCCTTGTTCTGTCTGCACTTGCCATTCATTATGACATTCATTATGCTGAGTAGATGTATTGACATGCACTCATCTCACTGTAATCTTGACAGACCATAGCAGGCTGAGGACAGGATATCTCAAAGAAATCATTAGTACACCTGAGACTGTGCTCTCCTTCTGGCTCACACAGGGCATATGTGTCTTGATTAATAACAAAAGTAAAAGACTGTCTGCACTGGCATCTTTCGTGACTAAACTAAATTTTTGAAAAGTCACCTACTAGAAAATCTAGAAAACTTGCCTGTATCTACTGATCTACCAGGTATGAAAGAAAAAAAGACATGGGTTTAAAAGGAAATTCTGCTATACAGCCCTCAGCTGAGCCAGAGGGGAATGGCAATTCTACCTGTCTGTACTGCTCAATTAGGTTTCCAGAGGGTAAGTCTTCTGTTAGTGCATGTTATAGCTCCCAAAGAAATAACTAGCAATTTCCAGCTGTGACAGTTTAACACAGGGAATTGTACAACTCACTTAGGAACTCCAGCTTGACCCAATCACACAAAAAATATTTCTGATGATGGTGACCGAAATATCCTATGAGAAGTACTAGCTAGGCAAACAATTATTTCTGAAAGTGCAACTGTCCATTCCTACACTGAACACTAATGAACAAAATATTGCAAATTTAGAATAATATCCATGGTCTAATGATATATTTAAAACTGAAAAATAATAAATTAAAGAATGGCTTATAATAAAGAAAATAAGAAATACAATAAAAAGGAAATAGAGGAAAAAAACCTTTCAGCTTTATAGAGTATATACTTTATGATCATTTATTAATTGCATTTGAGCAGAATTCAGTGATAGATCTCAATACATACAAGCAAAACTGTATAGTTTGATAAGAAACAACAGTTGAAAAAAATGGTGGAAAATGGTATTGGGAAGTAGTGAGTGGAGTATGGAGTTGAGCACTAAAATATAGATTTTTTTCATATCAATGAAGTCATCAGCAAGCAGGGTAATGCTCAAGCTTTTGATCCACTCAATAGGACTATTGCTGCAAACCAGCATTCAGCACCTCCAGTTTGGGGGAGTTTGTCTGACTATAGGGTCTGTGGGCTGCCTTCCTGCATACAACAGCCAAATACCTTTCACACAAATTTCTACACTTCTCTTGTGAGATTCAGAGCACACAAAAATGCCAGAGCCACTGCGTTGCTTGAGACATGCTAACAAGCAAGCCCTGAGAGATTTGTTCACAGCCACAAGTAAAATCTGAAGCTCCCCTCTCAGCTGGGTACAGTTACATTTCTTCTTCGGACTGCTTTTCATCGACCACTTTATTAAAGCAAGGGCAGATCTATTTGTTCAATCCCCCTTGGAACTAAAGATATATTTTATCTCCGAGGTAGGACCTCTGTTGCAGTTTCCAATCAGACATCCTTTGTAAACACAATATAGCCTTGATTTTGAAGTGGAAGTGGGAACTAAAAACCATATGTTCCAAATCTGAGACATTTTTTCCTCTCAATAAACATGAAAATCTCAATTCTCTCTAGTACTCACATACACATATTTAAATAACTCAATAATGAAAGCCAGGGCCTTGGACAGCAGCTGACCATTCATCACTGACACTTGGTATCAAATAAATCCATAAACAGATTTTTTTTTTCTCATTAAATGTTTTAAATATAGCTTGTCATAGAAAAGCACAAGTGATTCAAGGACAAAACATCCTCCTCTGCCTATTGTTTCTGCTGATGGGCTTGTGTCTTTCCCCAAAACCAAACATATTTCATTTATGCCTAAGAAATATTTACACCAAGATAAAAATCCCACAAGAATTTTCTTGCTTTTCTTTTTGTACTTTAAAATCAATTTTAAAAATTGTCTTCTGTTTCTGCTGAAACACAGTACTCTGTATTACTCCACTTCAAGACAAGTCACTTGTATTACACTGCAATTTCTTTTCGTCATAGAAAACTGTAAAATCATTGATTAGCATCTCTGGCACGAAGATTATATTATGGACTTGCTTTCCTTTCCTTTACAAAAACCAGCCCTTGCACAGCTCTAGTGTTTCTCACTCTTCCTTTTGTGCTATAACACCTCACATCACATCAGTCTGGATGGCCTTGGCCACCTAAGCTCTCCTCTTGAGTTAATTCCAGCCACCTTTTGTGCTCATTAAAAAACTGTTGAAAGATACAGGAGATGAGAGTGAAGAGAAAAATCATGAAGCAAATATGTGGAAGCCTGACAGAAATGTTGGCATGACTCTGATCCGATGCATCTGTTAAGACCCAGGTATAAACTACATAAATCAGATGGACCTAGTGAGTAAGGTATATAATGAACACCCCTGTGTGAAGCTTGTAGCTGTCATTAAAAGAAAGCACCTGCAGATTTTCTGCAGTGTTTTGCTACCAAGTTTCCTAATACCCTAGGGCATATCCAATTCTTCTGTTTCCATGCCTTCATCTATCAAGACAGAATAACAGCACAAACAGTGAGAACTAAGTTATACACACTCTGGAGCCCTTGGGTAGGAGTTCAGCATTGCTAGTCATAATATATATACAAAATGAGACCTTCCCAAATTACTCAGTCCATAAATCTTAATTTTACTTCATCAGCTCCAGACAGGCTGCTTTTTCCCTGTCCTCTCTAAGATACCATATCCACAGTCTGCGAATGCAGCTTGCCTCAGTCACTACAGTAAATGTCTCCTGCCAAATCCCAGCTCAGAATCATAAGCCCAAGTACCAAATGGCCTGTGAGGTCTTGTGAAGTCTAATCTGAAAACTCTTCAGTCCACTGGGATTTAAAATAAATGCATTAAAGCTATCATGGGTGTATTTATATACATTAACATAATTTCTCTCGGCACCTGCCCACAAACATGCACAATCTCCTTTAGGTTTAGATACTACTTCCCTTTCTCCTATTTTCTAGCATATCCTTTTTCTCAGTGATCTTAAATTGAAATTTATACCCCAAATGTGGGGAATTTTACAGTCAAGAGGTATAAAATTTTCTCCTGTGTAGCATCAATGATCCCTGGGGAATCTGAACAATAATTTCTCAGTTAAAATCAGCTTAGCTCTGAACACAGCCTGACCATTTCTCTCTGATTGGTGTCAAGGTTGCTTCCACATCATCTTTCCTATTATTTCAATCTGGAAAAAGGTCTTGAGCACAAAAAAAATTAATCACAAACACATTTGTTACCATGAATGTGAAACCATTTAATTTGTAATCGTAAGAAATTTCTATGGAAAAAAAGTGTTCAGCTCAGTATTTATCTGCAATGCATAATGCTGGTGAAGTATAATTCACATGCTGGGATATTAGTCACACCCTTGCAGTTTACCTGGGCAGACTTTGGGTCCTGAAAGGGGTGTGTCCTATGGCTTAGCAGATGGTGTGCTAGCTCTGTCTCACTACAGAGGACACTTCATCACTTTCCTTGTCACTGTGGAATAACAAAGTACATCTCCAGATGTTTCTTCTCTGGAGCACAGGGTTTTTCCCTGTGAATACCTTTTCAGAAATACTTCATTGTCTGTTTTTTTTTGCTTATCTCTATGTTGGACATAAAATTCTGACAGTTTCTTAGATTAATGTGGAAGATTTAGTCTGAAAGTTAATTCTAATAAACTGTTGCATGATACTCCCAAAATATTTCACTTCCATCTGTCTTATTTTCTTTCAACTTTCTTTGGTGAGGCATTCACCATCATTTTTCTTTCTATAACGAACTAAATCCCTACCACTTATCTGGTTCCCACACCTCTCCTCCAATGCCATGTTTTGCCTCTCTAGAGTTCTACAGTTTTGCTATGACATAGGAAAATAGACTTAATGCAAAGTAGGAATAAGATAAGAAGGACAACATCTATGTGCCCTGAGATCTGGCGATGTTTCCTTGGCTGACTGCAGCTCCTGCTGCTATTTGGCCTGTGTAATAGTTGAACAGCACTTGTGATTTCTTCCCTATTCTCCAACCTGTAATTTGTGCCCTCCTGGAAGGTCTGTGGTGTCTCTCCAGGTCCTCCAAGAGCAGAAGGAAGCTGTGGATGACTCCATACACATCCTGCTCTGACATGTTTTCTTGGCAGCCTGGAGATGTGCAGCCCTGTTACACAATCTGTTGTTTCCATGAGTTCCTGTTCCACAAATAGATGTGAACCATTACTACAAACCTCCATCTATGATTTGCAATATCTGCTTACAAAGGAAGATAATAAGCTCCATTTTGAAACAAAAGGTGGGTTCAGAGAAGGAAAGCAAAAATTGCACCTTCATTACAACAGTCCTTATGAGACATCTTTAAAGTTCTTTAATAACAGGAGGATCCCTTCTGTGTATTCATATGCATCTGTTGGCCTTGCCAATTTTTTCAGCAGCTGTGCATGGAAAAGGGTATTGGACTCTACCAGGATGCACACACACCATAATGAGAATATATTTATTTTATCTAAGTTCTAGGTCATAAATTCTGTCATCTGTAAGTAAGGGCTCAAAGATGAGAAGTGATGGCTTTTGGTGATAGAATCCAGCCTGACTTTAGGTTTGTGGGTCATGCACATATGTTGGCAGCTAGCAGTAAACATCTCTTATTGTAAAAGGAAAAAAAAGTGATATGGAAGTCACTGATTGATAATACACACAGAATTTCTAAAGGCTATTTACAGTCATTTTTCAGTCTGGAAATCTACATTAAGCCATTTCCTACTCTCATCAGCAATTAAAAAGCCTAAAACTGAGAATAAGGTTTTCTTTCCTTTGGTGTACTACTATACACAAATGGGTTATGTATT